>NW_009699697.1:0-2899 GCF_000703405.1 Apaloderma vittatum
GCCTAGGCCATTCTGTGATTCTACAATTCTATGAAATGCGTCTGCAAGTGTGACTAAATAAAACTGAATTCCCAGTTCCTGAAACAGACTGCAACCAGCTAGACCAGAAACATATAGCTGAAATAGAGTTCCCCTATAGTGAGTTTTTTCATCTATCTCAGATGGAAATACAGATTAATACAGGTTAGACTACATCTTTGCAAGCCAAGGTTTGGTGGCAAAGCTGGAGACGGCGGCAGAGGGTATCGATGCTGAGACTCTGCAATGATTTGATTAAACGATTTGGCCTTGACCAGGGCAGTATCCGGTCCTCAGCTGACAAGGGTTTAACATCACTGGGCTCAGATGGAAGAGCAGGAAGAAGACACCTGTGGCAACGGAGAGCAGTCAGCAGTTTTAGGGCAGTGCCCCTATATCAGGGTGATATTCAACACTGCCAAATGTTAGTCTCAAACCCAATGCTAAAGGCCAGCAACTTGTTGAAACCCTTTTCCTTCTACATCTCAACACTGCTCACAGCTTCACCACCACAGCCAACCCAGGTTCAAGATAGTTTCAAAGCCGGTGACCAACTTGGTCTCTGGTTGTGCTGTAATACTGGACACGTGCACGCTAGGGGACCTAAAGCATCTCTGTCACCACCTGAAACAGAGAGGACATTTTGCAAACAGATCTCTAGCCCAGCTGAGGCCGACGCAGCCCGGTGCTTCCCTCGCACAGAGCTTGCCACAACCCTTCTCCCCTTCCTCAGGCAGAGGATAGAATAGTAATAAATACTTAGAAAACCACAGTAAATTCCTGAGATGCAATTTGTCTCCCAACTTCACTGAAAGCTTCAGAGACACCAGTAAAAACCTGGGTGGGTGATGATACACTGCAATTCATATTTGAGCCGACATTCCCTGAGCAACAGCAAATTTATGCAATCTCCTCTTAGGCTACAGCTTGAGCAACTCTGCTTTACAAACAAGAGTAGTAACCAACAAAGTAGTAACCACCCAGGTCCAGAGGGTTCCTGTTTGGTGATTCATAAAGCAATTGCATCTATCTTAAAGAGGATTTACAGACTGTTTACTTTTGAAACTTTTATTGTCTTTGGTAATTAACACGCATTAAATGTAGACATGACCACTTAGTTTAGGGACAAAAGAACGGAAAGCTAACAATTTAAATTTAGTTCAACACGGGAATGCTTTCACCTGCTCAGAAGGTACAAGCCATAACAGCTTAACTGGTATAAATTGCTGGGATTTAGGCAGTCATCAGGAATTTTAAGCTATTTCTGATCACAAAAAAAATTACCATTATTTCAAGCTCAAAGTTATGGGTTTTTTTCAAAGATTATTTGCTACATAACCACAATATCCTGTGTGCTCTATTTTGTTTTGGTGTTACGTTTCAAAGAGCATTTTTACTATGCTTGTTGTGGTTTTCTGCACAATACACCGATACGATACACTAATTTCCAATTAGGATGCTGATGTTCCAGACCAATATGACTCAGGCCTTAATCTAGCCAAGTAGTCTGCGTGCCTTTCCAGCAATTAATTAAACTCTAACCTTAGACTAAGCAATATCCCCAACAAAAGTCTGTGGAAAGGAAAAAAAATAATAATTAATAACTGTGAGTTCTCTTTCTCAGAACGGATCCACACAGCACTAGACAGAACCAGCATGGAAACTGTTTGATTATTAAGCCAAGCCAGCCAATAAAAATTCCTTTTAGCAACTTTTATATGGACATCTCAAACAGCGCACAGATAAAGGCAAAGGAATGCTGACAGTCAAACACAGCACACTGAACAAGGGGGAGGAAAAAAAAAAAAAAAGAATTAAAAGAAAGCATTTATCCTCCTAAACCGAAGCATATCCAGCAGGCAAGAGGATCACCTTTGAAACAGCCAAATTCAACTATTCAGGGCATCAGGCACACACAAAGGTTTTTCTGACAAGAAAGATTAATGAACCCCTGGGGTAAAATGGCGAGAGTGACAGAGCTGGCATCTGAACCTGTGTGCTTGATTGCTCACACCTTTTTAGCCAGACAAAAGCAAAAAAAAAAAATAAATAAATCTAGCCTAAGACTTGCTGAAGTGTCCCGTGTGTGGACACTCTGCAGGACAAGGAGCAAGGGCAAAATCCTCCCTCCTCAGGCAAGAAATGGCAGTGGATGTTCTGCAGTTGCTTACTGCTGCCTCATTTGACAAGATGCTGTAGGAGATGTTTATCCAGTGGATATTATGAATTCACCAGCCACACAATAGGCCACCCTGAAAGCTCCCACTATGCTAAGAAGATGGAAATTCTGCAAAGGAGGACCAACTGTGGGCAGGAAATGCAAAAAGAACCCAAATCTCATGCTGACACTGCAAGAGCATCTTGCCCCACACCTCATCTTCAACACAGCATCCACTGATGGAGCAGGGTGAATACAGCCAGCCTTTTCCCGGCCGTACCTTCCCGATTTCTGGCATTCAGTGTCCATATTGTACCCACATCAAGCTGCCCAGTCATGGCCAAGGCTCACAAACGCCTCTTTTTTGTGGTCTCCTTTCAAACTTGTTTTCACTGTGGCAATAAGAACAGCAATTTACACATGCCTTGTTTTAGAATTCACAGTCCTCCTTCACCTGCCTGCTGCCTGCTTTCCTTTGCAGCAAAGCTCTCCTAGCTGTGTTTCAGTACCCATACGAGTCCAGTACCAAGGATACCTGCCCTGCGTGCCACTGCCACCAGTGTACCAGGACTACCAGACCACAGCAGATCAATTCAACTACTAATCTACTAATCCTACTACCACACCACAGAGCTTCACTGTCATCGCATCTCTTCCTATGTTTGTCCTCCTTTTACAATTTGCCTCCAACTCAGGGGTTGGGGTGTTCTTTGTCCCCTTCTT
>NW_009699697.1:2912-15184 GCF_000703405.1 Apaloderma vittatum
TCCCTACCTCTTTCTTGTGGGAAAGCCAAACATATGCTTTAGAGACAAGTTTGCTGGAGGAAAATTTCAGTGCTCATTTACTATATGGACATTTGGCTGAGCCTTACTCTTCCCAGACTTTTGAAGATGGCCTATTTTACAGTGGTGACACTTCATAGCTAACAGGCACTAACAGAAACACTCCTCGTTTACAGTGGTTTCCACTCAAAAGAGAGGGATTTACATTTAATTAATTCCTCCAAGACTACACTCTAACTTTGAATCAGGGATACAAAACCAGCCAATAGGCACAGAAATACTCTGAGTTGCTAAGTTCACTATGTGTACTTGAGCTTCTGTTGCATAGACCTCATCCACTTAGTTGGAACCCACCTAATCTAAGCTATGGTATAAACTTTGACTTTTAACAGAAATTAATCAGTGAAAAACTATGAACTTCTGACTGAAAGCTGAAAAAAATATCTGCCCTGTGGAAATAATTTCTTCCTGTATTTCCACTTCTCTAGCATGTACTTGAAACACCCAGGACTATCTTAATCACATCTGTCCAGCTCAGAAAACCTCGGCCCCCTCTGTGTAAGTAAAAGATACAGGCTTTTTCTGGTTTCAACCTGTTCTAAGTCAGTTTGGACAACAGGTTTTATAGCTCTGTAAGAGTAGCTTTGTGTGTAATAGTTACTTGAGTTTCAGATAACTAAGAGTGGTCCCGCGTGAGGGTGTCGAAGAGGGACGCAGAAAAGCTGAGTACAGCTCCTGACTCCACCCAGAAGCTCCCTCAGATGCCCTCAGGTAAGTTGCTTCTTTCACCACCTTTCTGCGGTAAGAAACTAGGGGAAAGCAAGTTCCACTCCTGCATGTGGTTACTCAGTCAGTGCCTACCACAGAGCAGGGAAGACGATGTGGTTGGCAACTGTCACCTCAAAGTAGACTGCACCTTCGTTACTGGTCACAAATGTGGCACTGAGCTAGCACAAGAGGAATCTTGCTACTCAAGTACTTGCTGTCAAATTTCAAAAACATATAATAAATGTTTGGTAGGAAGCAGAGGGGGGAAAAAAGGTAATTTTTTTCCAGCCACTTTAGAAAAAACGTATCATATATTGCTCCCATAGAAACAGCTAATGATGTCAAAACTACAGTATTTCTCAAGCTTCTTATTGCTACCTAAAACGTGACCTTTTAGGACACTACAAATTGGAGAAAGCTAATTAGAAAATTTCCACTTCCCTCAGATTGAGAGGTACACCGATATAAACATCAAATGCTGTAAAACCACGGGCAAAAATTTCACTGTCATAATTACAGGAGTCTCAAAGTAGGTATGAATAATGGTGGGAAGTAAAAAAGCGACACAGAACATAAGGAAAAAAAGTCTTACAGATACTCTCTCACTTCTCACTGTGCTCAGAGGAACTTCTAAGCAATTCCTTCCTTTGCAGATATTGAAGATTTATGGAAGTGGGAGAACAAAACACAGTCTAGGGGTTTCCAGTAGGAGTTGTGCACAGGCTGTGATCCAGCAAGTTCACAATCCTATTTGAATTTCATCCAGATGTTAGCAACAGAATAAAAGATTACAGAAAGAATAGAAAACAGCCTCTTGGTTAAAAGACAACTGAGATTCTAGCTTCCTAAGGACAACAGAAGTCAGATGCTCTACTTATGCAGAGGTGCCCTGTCATCTGAAGCAAGATTCATAGTGAGCTTAGGGATGGTGTGGTTTGGAGACAGGGTTGTTTATCCTGGGCTGCCAAGTGAAGACAGAGCTGCCAAACACATGGGGAAATTTCTGCTAGCACAATTAATGGCTTGAGCTGAGACACCAGAACCTACCCAGAGCTGTCTTTAAAGTCAAGCAGGAGAAAAATTCCTTTTCTAAAGATGAAGCACACCACAAGAACCAATAACACCAAGTAGCTGGTCGCAGAAATGAGAAGGACAAACCAGCTTTGTAATCCATTTTTTAAGCCATCCAAGCCCAGAAACAGAGTGGAAAAGTGTCAAGGAGCAGCACCACATCCCACACTGATCAGAGATCAAGGATGCATAGGTGGGCATCCATCAGGGAGCACCTGATATTCAGTCTCAACCACACAAAGTCACTCTCGTGCTTGTGATCTCAGGCCAAGAGTGGGGCATATGTTCACGCATGAGAGGCAACCAGCAACAGACCTCCTTGAAATACTCAGAGCCTGGTCAGTAATGGCAGTGATTCTTATGAAAAGAGGCAGTTCTTAGCATGGGACAAAGCAAAAATATCCCCACAAACAGAACTATAATTAAACCAGAAGCACACCCAGGCAGAGCTGGTCACTCAGCCTTCTCTACACTTCATTTAGGCAAATAAAGAATTGTTCCAGGAAAACTACAAACATTCAGACAGTTGTGACCCCATAAAAACTCAATTACGTAGGAGTTAACGTCAATACAAAACAGCTTTTTTCATTTACTGTAAATCTCTGTTTAAAACTGGGTTCTCTGGCTACAGAAGATTAGACAACTGAATTTCAACTTTAGACTTTTTAAGCAAGGCAAAGGTTCTTTTTCACCTCCCATTGTAAGCAAGCTGAGACAGGACAACATCCAGCAAGCTTTAAATATAGCACAGTTTAAAGTGTACCGGTTTATGCACGTATGTCTTGAACCTGGACACATGCCTTTGTACCCCAGGGCTCAAATTTGAGGCATTCATTCAGATGTGACCCAGACACAAGCCAAGACCATCTTTAGGTTCATGAAGCATCTGTTGCTTACACACCTCTACAGCAACACTCCCAATATCATCACAGGTCTTTTCAAACATCAGTGGTTTTCTCCCATGGTTTGGGTTTTTGGCTTGTTTGTTTTCTGAACTGTCTAGGACTGGCAATAAATGTAACTCCTGGAAGACACTGTAAAGCAGAGATGGCCAGCCTTCCTAACCCTAACCAGCTGCATACTATAACCAGCTGCATACTTAAACCCTCGTATAGCCAAGAACCACAAGCCACATATCACAGATCTGGAGAGCTGAACAGAGCCCAGGAAAAATTTACAGGCAGGTGACAGTCAGTAACTCTGAAGCACCACTGTGGGACATGGCTGCTTTCAGTGACCCTCTGCCATCAACCTTAACCACCGCCTATTTGGAGTAATTTAATCTGAAGCTCTGAGCCAACCCACTGCTGGTCATGAAACAAAATCATGACTTGAATAGTTCACAGTCCACATGTGGTTCTGGCACTACAAGCTGATTCCCTCAGGCAACGACTTTCAGGTTTTTGTGTTTTTTTGGCTTTTTGTTTTGCTTTTTAAAGGAATGATTTTATTTCCTCATATTTATTAGCATTCAGATCTACTGTACAGTGCTTGTTTCCTCTGCATTCCTCCTAGCGCAATTTCTGGAACCACCTTCCTTGCTCTCATTTCTGTCCGTGTTTGAAACTAGTTTCAACCAGCCATGGTCAAACCACACCCCATATGACTGCAAGATCATGGAATACACAACTGCATCAAGCCCTCTTGCTAAAGCAGTGGTTTGTAATATGGTTGATTGTCTGAAAATTCCTATCCACAAGAGACACTGAAATAGTGCTAAAAGGCAGGCTAGTTCCAAAAACATTAGGCGATGTTTGTGCTGCAGACTTCTGGACAGTGTAGCTCTGTTGACAGATGTGATCCCTGACCAAAGGAGCAGTGCCAGCAGCAGCTTCTAACGGGAGGACTGCACCTCTACCAGTCTCGTAGACTGAAGGTGGAGCGGTGTTAAGACACCATACTAGTAAGTCTATAGTTTGTCCTATCAGATGAGTAATCCTCCTGAAGTCCAGTAAGGATTGCTTAATGTAGGAACTGCCCTGAGGATCAGCAAACTAAGATGTGCTCAGTTCGGGCTAGCAGGGCTCTGGCTCCAGTTTCCCAAGGAATGCAAGAAGGCAGTGGGGGAAGAGATCTGGAAAGACAAGTGTAATGAGTCAGTCTTTGGAAACCAACCTAAGGATTTGACTCTGGTTACTTCATTTACAGGCTGGTTCTAGAGCTGCAGCCAGCGAGCACTCACGGTTTGAAACTGGAGCTAGCTTGGGAGCCTGCCACTGCTGAATGTCCCCAAGTCAACTTAACACCACAGCTAAGCTCATTGCCTTGTGCTCCCTCCCAAATGCTTCCCCTACCCTTGCTGAAAACACTGGTTTCGAGTTCATGAGTCCTCTCAGCTTGCTCCTTCATCCCTGCAGAGACCCCAAGCCAAAGATGTCTTCATCCACATTGTCACTGCCCCATCTCTCCCTGGGTCTGTCCAGCAAGAAGCAAGACTCATGAAAGGTCGCTACGGTCCACCAGCCTGGAATCCTTTCCTGTTTGTACATAAACACAGACATCAGACAGCCCTTCTTCCTGTCGCATAGGAAATCATTTCAGATCTCATCTGAATCTCTTCACCAATTCTTCCTCCACCTCTGCTCAGCCTTCAACTTGCTACCCAGTTCTTCAAGCTTCCCTCCCTCCACAGCACTGTCAGACCGGATCTTTTTTCCTATCTGGTTCTGCACATGGACTATCTCCTGAGCTGGTTCACTCATCAACCACCATTGAATCAGTCAAGCATGAAACATTTTAGGGCAGGGAGCAGAGCTGCTTCACAGTGACAAAATGTCAGTTACCGAGTAGTGAAGATGTAGAATCGAGAAGGAACATTTGGACAGCAAGTGGCAAGAGTCACCCAGCAAGCAGAAAACCCCAAACCCAGCCCTCACAATTTGGGTAAGTAACCACACTGAACATGAACTGCTCTGTGGGAGCTGGAACAGCCACTGCGTCTTTGTATCTACCTCACCAGGAGCCAGCTGTGACCAGTGCTCTCACTAGCACAGACAGGGTGGAGGGATATCCATTAATGAAGTTACCCATTTGCTAAAGTAATCCGTCACAAAACTCAAGCATACAAGGAAGAAGGGAAGTTTTATGTAACAGTGTTTGGCCAGACTATGATAAGCACAGAAAGAGGGTAAGGTGCAAGAGACGTCCCTTTGCTTACAGAGTAAGGTGATAAGGAGTAAAGAATGATCTGAATGGCTTCATGAGATGGCCATGGCACCACAGTTGGGTTACAGTGCTCTGGGGTCAGTCAGCTCTTCTGTCATACCATGAGTATTGGCTACAGAGACCTGAGCTGCCTCGAGGTCCCCTTCACACACCTCCTCAGGCTCATATCATAAAATTCTATTAACAGGATTAGTTTTCTGTCCACATCTTTAGGTTGCACTTAGCTCTAGCTCAGGACAGACGACTGAGATCAGCGTGGCAGTACCTGGCTGGGATTCCCTGGCCCGTGATGAGTAGGTCAAAGTAAAGAGTTGCAGTAACCTACTCCAGTTTGGGGGAAGGGACAGGAAAATGCACAACAGGTACCCACTGGAAAACTATAGAGCTCAAGAAACAAACGTGGTTCCTATAGAAAAGTGTCGCTGAAAGGAGAAAAATATTTGACATGAGCACTGTAATTTTTGCATTTAAAGACAGACTTCCTATTTTTTGTCAGAGCATGAGGAACATTCTTCTGACACAGATGACATGCAAAAGACCAAATAACCTTCTAAGTAGAAGTTCCTGAACAGAAACCTCTAAGCAAAATGTGAGGTTACGTGCCAATTCAAATTGATTCTTTGTCCTGGAATTGCAAGACAAATCCTCATCTCCTTTTAAGCCCAGACAATTCCTTCACCAACAGAAATCAGACCTACCAGCTTTGACCACAGTGTGTCCAGCATCCTCTTCTCCTCATATCTGCAGTTACTTTCAATGAACCCACAAGCTTCTTACAGCAGCTCACATCCATGTGGGACCAGACTCCAGACCCTTTTTCCTAACTAGAACAAGCAAGGGATTTTGATCTAAGGGACTTAGTATCAAGATAGGCTACATGTCAGATGAACTGACAGTTAAGCCCTGCCCTTGCTACTGGAAAGGGTCAATGGTGGGAGCAGGTGTGCAGCCAATGGTGTGGGCTCTGAAGCAACGTGGAGTGAAGCGGAATGGCCTTTAAAGTAGGAACATTGCAAGATCAAGAAAAAACACATCCATCTACACGCAGAAAATCTTGAATCTCAAAATGTTTTTCAAGAAACCCAGAGCCTCTCAGTGTAAAGAGGAAGACAAGTTGCTTGGGAGCTTAAATGCGGTGAGGATGCCCCTGAAAAGGAGGAAGGCAGATGCGAAGCTCCTGCCAACAGGAACAAAAAGCCGCCAGCCATTCAACTCTCAGTAGATGCACCATCTTGCACCACTCATTCTCCCAAAGACTCTCTAGAAAAAGGTGGTCTTTCCATCCACTGTGGCAAGCCAATGGCACCAAGGAATGCTACTTCTTCCCCTAGCCCCTTCCCAACTCTGCCTCACTGCACAGCTGCCAGCCTCATCCCTGCTTTGCTCCTCCAGGTCTGTACATCCAGGGTGTATTCTGCAAGGACACATCCCACCTTCCCCCTTGAGGGATAAAAGGCAGATGCATAAAATATCAAAGAATTGGTGATCTGCCATGAAAACAGATCAGTTCTGTGCCTAGACGGAGCAGGTGAAAGGCTAACATATGGTCTATCTGAAAAGGCAGTAACAGGTCTTACTTTGCATAGGAAAACTTAGACTGCTCTAGCCACACAGGTTTTTTGTTTTCATAGCATTGTGTAAAGAGTTGTCCAATTTTTGTCCTAGTAACGTAAAAAAGCAGGCACTGCCTCATGCATGCTGAAATTTTTGGCTGTCATCTGCTTTTCACAACAGAAAATCTTTTACTCTGAAACTGGAAAATATTGTGCTTCACATGAAGATTCGTCTCCATTTCACCCTTGATATGCCCCAAATCACCTTCTGGGGCCTGCAGTATTTGGATGGATAAACTGGGAAGACACAGTCACAAATCTCAAGCATCTTTTGATCCTGGTAGACAGCACGGTGCCAGCCTAGACGACTGGAAACAGGGCTTCTTGGGCAGAGTCTGCAACAATTGGCTGATCTTTCCACGGTGGCTCCATGGGTCTACCAGCTAGCAAAAGAGCTCCAGCAGCAAGCTGAACCTGAGGTTCCAAGGGAGGTCAAGAATCTGCCTTGTACAAGCACTGAGAGAAACCAAGCCAGAGAGGCACCTGAATGAGCTGGGGCAGTATCCTGAAGCAGGAGAGGATCCCATTAGCAGGGCAAACAGTTGTCAGCCTGCTGCTAGGCTAATGCCTTTGTTTACAACCTGGCAGAAAATGAGTGTAGTAAGTTTTAGCATAATCTGTGCCTGGAGAGGTCTGATTCCCCCAGGACTCACACACAGGAGGTGCTGTAAAGTGACAGCCAAGCTCCAACCACAGATGTGTTGCCACAAACTACACCAAAGGAGGAAAGGGGAGGGGGAGGATAGCACAGGGGATAAGCCCAGAGAAAGACAGTGTTTGCTTATCCAGGAATAAAAATTAACGTAAGAGATCAGTTATAGAGGACCTTGCTGCACCGAACCCCAGCAAGCGGTCAAGTTAGAGACTGAGCAGAGCCACATCACCCAGCCAGTGGGAGCAATGTCACGCTCTGCCCAGACCACCGAGGAACCCTTGGATTCCTGCTAACTCATCCTTTGGCAATGCCCTCCAGCAGCACTTGGGAACTTGCAATGTTAAGAGCCCTCCCCAGCCCAAAGTCTGCCAATACACTTAATTAACCTGGCCATTTAAGATGAATGTAGGATGATGGAGTTTGTCTGAGACCAAGCGAGTACACCTGGCCACAGGGAACTGTGCATGCTATAATGCTGTTTTAAGGCAAACCAGTGGTACGTCGTTATTTTGTTATGGTACGTCGTTATTTTTGACAATCTGGTATATAAATGTGAAAAATTAAATATTCCTCCTTTCCTCCATCCCCCTCCCCATCTCTATCCCTCTTTTTGCCATGCCACTGCCCTTCTGGTAAGGCACAAGTATGGGATTAAATCTCTCTTATGAATCATTCCCAGGAAATGCACCCTCCTTCAGTGCAGTACAAACCCTACCTTGGTTGAGGTAGGTCAGGGTTTCTTCATGCAGTTTCACAGCAGGTGACGTGGCCGTGCAGAGAACATACTGAAAGGGTGGCAGTTTGGTGTCATTCTCAGGAGACAGCTGTGGTTCTTCCTGCTTGAAGATTGGCAGCGCAAGTACATCTCTGCAACATAAATTCACAGACATTTAGTTACAAAGACCTCGTGGAATACCCTAGACTCAATCTGCAATTGATTCTCATGCTCCGAGATAATGGAGATGGTGTCTGGAGAAACATAGAGTTCGAATAGCTAAAAAAAATAAGAATTTGGCCTGTATAATGTAACAAGGCAAGTTCTGCCTCTAGGGTGTCAGCACTGGACACAAAAGAACACACCACTACCAAAACAAATTATTTCTGAGAATTCATTTATGTTTTTAAAACATAAGTGAGACTTATTTTTCAGTTAAGCAGTCTTCCTGATGAGAAAAAAATATTTATCATCAAAAATAGATGCCTCATCCTTCTGGAAGTACATTTCTTTAAAACTTCTTAGGTTCTCAGACAAAAGTCTTTCAGGAAAAAAAAAAAAGAAAAAAAAAGCAATAAAGCACCTTTTATTTTGATGACTGAATGTCAGATTAGTAAAATGCCTTCAAGTAGCAGCCAAGGGTGAGGAGCAGACATGGCTCTGGCATAAAAACGAGACATTCAGGTAAATGATAGCATGAACTCCTAGATTAATTGACTCATAACATCTTGCACTCTAATAAACCTGGTCCCAAGGAATTGCATGCCTCTTAAGCCAGCATTGGACTATCTTCATAAATGCACACACAGATGCTTGGCAGCAGCTTCATTGCAACCTGCTCCTTCACAAGATGTTCATGCTGACTTGCTTGCTGATTTAATGTAAGACTGATCCCAACTCGCATTAATCCCCAAGCAGAACAGGTATTAGCAAGGCTGAGAGCTCAACAGAATGATTAGTACAAAATGAGATGGCAGGAATAAGCATCCTTATCTCCACACGTCTGATACTGAAGTACCACATTAGCCTTTCCCATGTCGTCGACACTTCTGATCATTGTGTCCGCCTACTTAAGACAGTAATATCCTTCCAAATTAGGAGGATTATGTTGGACGCAGAGACAGTTCAGAATAAGAAGTGCAATTTTTTTTTTTTACCTCCTCCATGTCCTCTAGATGTGTGAAGACTCAAGCTGCCCATTACAGAGCCTGCAGTTCTGCTCCTTTCAGTAATCCCATGCACAAAAACTTCAAGAAAAATTGTTCAGGAATATGTCAGCACGTACAGGCACGCTCTCGATGGAAAGGGCATTACGAATTTTTTCCTTGCCTGTTCAGTTAATGATCCACCCTGAGTTCACTCATAGCACCCACAACCTTGAAGACTACCTGGGTCATGAGTGAAATGGTGCAGCAGTTTATAGCAGTTTATGCTATTTGAACCTGGTTCAAATGCAGGTACTCCTATTTATGGCAAAATAAAGCCAGAGAGCAAATTGTGCCATTTCAGATCCAGACAAAAGAAAGACCCATCTCTCTTTTCATTCTCTCTTCCAAGCCAAATCCCTCCATATTATCACCAACTCAAAAAGACATCCAGCCTCCTTTGCTTACTGGCATTGATGCCTTAATCACAGTTCTTGCCTAACTACAGCCATAGAGACGGGTTTTTTTCTTTAGTGGTGATGATTTACTACAGTAATGAAGTGACAGAAATGCCTGCAGTAGATTTCTGAAGTAGATAACATTGCTCCACACACAAGCAGGATCTGATACTGCTCCACAAAGTCGTGTCTCTCACCCCAACATTTGCTCTTAATGGCCTCATCTGCTATTGGAATGCATGTTGCTTTACCAGATGAGAACAGGTTCAAAACTCTGAAGCCTGAAAGCTTCCACGAAACAGCACACAAAAAATTCTAGCCCAGGATTAAGAGGAGTTAAAGGTGAGGAATTTGTAGACCTATTCAGCTGAAATGGTTGAGAAATTTAGAAAAGGGGAAGTCAAAACTCAAATATCGTATTTCACATGAGGCTTATAACAGCCCTACACTTGTTGGAACAGCTGTCTGATCACTAAAGACTTGGAAGGAGGAATCCATGGATTTGATTTCTGAAAAGCTTTGCCATATTAAAGCACTGATGAAGACACACAAGTTAATCACATTTTTATTCCTAACTAATAGCCAGGGGTATCCTTTGCTTTGGATCAAGCCCTTCTAAAACATTTCATCTTAATAGAAGGGTTTGGAACTTAGAAGGATGTGAGCAACAGATCTAGGCTTAAAAGACTTTCTAAGCCATAGGTATATAAAGCCATGACAATGTTTTTTCAGCTCTCTTCAGTTACAAATCAAGTTTTAGAAAAAGTAGGCTTTTACAATACTTCTTAAAAAAGGGGGGGTGGCAGAGTGGGTAACCCTTAAAACTCTCCTGAGTTTCATGTTTATGATAAACTTTTACAGTTGTGGTCTTAGGCAACAGTCTGCTCACCTGGGAAGGGAAAAAGTTATTTGAGAGTTCAGTCAGCTGACAGAACAGTGAGTAAAATACATAAAGGGTTTCCATAAAAATGAATGCAGACTTAAAAGATTTTTTTTCTGTAGTCTTTCTGTCTTGCTGTAACTACAAGTAACCACTGAGGTACTTACACAGATGTCCTAGATAGGCACAAAGACTTTGATCTCTGCAAAGTTTAGTTGATACAAGCTTTTCCTACAGCTACTTCAAGGATTGCACTATTTCAGCTTCCTCTGCAAACTTGCTACAAGTGGGTATGCTTTCAGAAAGGCACAGCTCAGCAGAAAACCATCCTTTTAGAAACGTGTGTTCTGACACATTCCCATGGAGTGTGAATAGGCCAGAAGTAGAGATCCCTACAAAAAAACAAGGGTTTTATTCAACTGACCTTCCCTGAAACACCTGAGGCCACTGCTGCCATAAAATTGGTTTTAGGGCTTTTAGTCCTAGATGAAAACCACCACCATCACAGCAGCAGATACTCACTAAAGCTGAAGTTTGTTCCTAAAACACTGACAGTTTGCCTTCATAGTAGCAGCCTTCCTGCAAGATCAGATATCCTTTACCCCTGCAGCTAGCATCGAGTCAGCAAAAAAAAAAAAAAGTGTCTTCTGGCCAATTAGAAGGAATTTGAAATGCGGGCTCAAGCCTGACCCAGACTTGATGATCTTGTAGGACTGATGTTACAAACCCACGGAGTTAGTGAAGCAGCTTGAGCACCATGAACGCTCTCTAACGCGGAGGCAGTACGTACAACTAGCAACGCTGATGCTCCTCTGCTACCACCGTTCCGATTAGTTTAGGACAGTGAAGTTTGCACAAGGAAATAGGGAACAAGACTTTTGCCACATACATATTGTTAAAACACACCTGCTTAGAGAGTGGAGGTGAAAAAACCATGTATAAAGAAGTGGTGAAGTTTCCAGAAAGCAAAAATCTCACAGTATTGTAACATTTGATAACAGGAAATTATTATTTAGTGAAAAAAATATTCCTTTGTAAACACACCAATAGGAAGCAGGAATATTTAAGATTGTGAGTCTCCTTGAATGGGAAGTATTATCTATGTTTGAAGTGCTTTACCAGACAAACTCAATGATCTCTCAGCAGTGGCTATTTGGGGGTACATTTTGAAAGCAAGGCTCTAGGGCCACAGCCAGGTTCTCCCCTGCTGCAATTCAGCAAAATTACAATTCAGAAGAGCAGCAGCAATTGACACCAGCTGAGAACTCAGCTTTACATATTCAGGAAAAAAAATAATTAATAAGCACACAGCAAGAAGGAAACACCCAAAGTTGCCTGCTTTGTTGTCTTTTGGAGGGAGGAAATACGGGTTTGTGCTACACATGTTACAGACTATTGTTTAGCAGCCCTTGTGCTTAAATTAGGCACATTTAATTAAACGCAACTGTGCAGAGGCAGGAAAGAGCTGGTTTAGACAAGTTCAGAAAGTGAAATTCTGAGCTTTTTACCCATTATCCCGAAGAGAAAGAAATCCCATCCCGAGAAAACTGGATGCCCTCCTAGTTTGCGGACAGGCGTTTTTCACCGAGAGCGCTTTGCCGCTGTCACACCTTCTCCCTTTGAACCGCGCTACCTAACAACCTGAGAGAAGAGAAGCCGGCAAAAGCAATACAGCCGGTGCCTAAACGGGCGCCAAAAATAACAAAAAAATATAAAAAAAAGAAAAGGAAGGAAAGAAAAAAAACGTGAAAGAGCACACACGCGCCGGAGCTGGTAGCGCTAAG
>NW_009699698.1:0-9197 GCF_000703405.1 Apaloderma vittatum
AAACTATTCTATGATTCTATTATGAATTTTAACCAAATATCAAACCTGCGCTCTTTCAAAAGAGAATATTTAAGTGCAGTTATTGCATAAAAAACTTGAAACTTATTTCACTTTTTGGAAGTTTTCTCTCCCACACTAGCACCTTTCTTGGTTTTTTATCAAAAAGAATAATATGTGGATAAGTGTAAATTCATATATATAAAATATGCTTGGCAGAAAACAAAATAAGGAAAATTAGCCTTTTCCTTCAATTGCAAGGTTGAGAACTATTAAATTCTAACTATTTTTTTCCTGAAGAGATTTACAGTAAATCCAACACTTTTTGTAACACATCTTCATAAGATAATGTAATAGCGTGTTTTTCCCTTTGTATCTTACTCTTAATAAGTATATTCTAATCTGTTACCTCCATTTGTCACTTTACTGAAGACGCATACAAGTCACATTCCATCTTGAAAATGAAACAAAAAGAAAAAATAAGGAAATCTCTGCAACGGCATTTGGCCACAAAACTTGGCCCAATACTTTTGCATTTACAAAAGAATACAAAGAAATCAGTAATTAGTATTGTGGAATAATTGCTGGAGGTGACTTAGAAATTAAACCTACATTAAAGGTGCAGCATTGTTCACACATTAAGGAAAGGTACAACACTGAGGGAGCTTCCAGGGCAGAGTGCAGCTGGTATGCAAGGAATCCACTCCACAGAAGTTCCCTAGGCAACCTCAGGGGAGCCCGATGTGCTGACTCTAAGAGAAACTACATGGGGAGTGGAGCAGAGTGGAACTACTGCGGCCAGGCTCTGTGACTATGGATGGAACTAGAAGATACCATGGAACTGACAAGCTGAATATTTACCACCCTGGGCCAACAGTCTGTAATTTTTTGACAGAATACTGTAGTTTGGGTGAACCATGCTCATTAGAATCTCATTATACAAAAACACACCTCCATCCCAAAAGGTACCTGGCCTTTGAGGTGTGACCATTCCTCACTGAGCTTGCAATCTGAATTTTTCCTAGTCTATAGCTTTAAAAGTGAAACGAGAAAATTTTACACCAATCATAAGAAAGGTCTATATGACTAGAGTCACTCAAGCACTACCTGGAAGGTAAAAAACAGTATAAAAATGGCTTAAGAGAGGAGGGATGTCAGGGAAGATACCATCGTGGACCACCTCTGACTTCTGGGATCAGTCAACAGGCTGAACCTCTCTTCCCCACCATAGGGACATCTTTGGGTAAGTGCGAACACCCGGTTATACGGAGTCCCTCCCTGGGAAACTTAGAAATCTCTATGGAGTTGTTTCATAATTTAAGGCATTTGTAGCCCGGCTGTAGTATTCATATTCTTGGTACTTGCATGTGCTGTGCAGACAGTGACTTTATCACTGGCAATCTAAAGAATTTGTGCATCTGTTGCTTTAATAAACTGCAGTATTCATTAATCTAGCCATGGGAGTTCTTACTGAACACCGCTAGATGCATTACTCTAGCCATGAGGATTCTCGCTGAACACGGCCAAACTCCTTAAGCATGGCTGAGAGTTCAGGGAATGCCACTAGACTGGAAGTGTATTGTGTTATTAGTCCGGACTATAAACACCAAACTGGTGTGGGAATAACTCATAATCTAAGTCCAGCCACCCCTAGTCCCTCTGATATCTAAGGACAAGCTGGAGCACAAGGGGGTTTATTTTCTGCAAAATTTCTTCAACACAACCAGTACAAACAGGGAAGACTGCTGCTTTTCCCAGGTAGGTGGTTACTTTAGCTGTGCATCCTAAGAAATGACCCATTAATTTTGCAGCCGAATAACAAAAACAGCATTTAATTCCTATGTAGAGGAACCGAGCCTAGTGTGCTCAGGAACTAGAGCAGTATTGGTAGTTGTCTTAGCACACAGCATGGCACCACCAGCACATGAGCTATGGGTGATGTAAAATGAGACAAGAAGCTGCTGAGTAAGCCTGAAGCTTCCCAAGTCAGGGACCTGTAGCCTGTTTATTCCCAAAATGTTTTATTGTTAGTGCATGTCAGAAAACATTGTAAAGATCTACAGGCCCGATTTCTCACTACCCTGAAGCTTATGATATTCTTTACAAAATGAGAATTATGTACTAACAAATCAGCAGAGTGTGGGGCAGAGGAAACCCATCCTGTCATATATAACTTTTTAGCACCATTAAATAGTAAAAGAGGCACATGTAAAAGTTGGATATATGAAATAAAATATGGTGCTTTCAATAGCACAATTGTCTATAAAAACATTACTGTTTTGTGTTTGCTATTAAATGTGTTTTCAATTTAAACTCAATGTGAGTGTAAAACAAGGTCTTTTTACAGATGGAATTATTCTCTTCCACATATCTTATAAAGAATAGCATACACTCCTTTCTAATGCAGCAGGCGATAATTTGACCAACTAGTGTTGGTGGTAGTGATAAAAAGAGAAATAGAAAGCCAGGGAAGTTTATCACATCAACTAGAAACCAGGAATAAAATTCTACACTTCAGAAATGCTATGAAGTATGCTCATGAATAATAAAAAAACTTATAGCCACAGTGATTTGTACCTTACAGTAAAATTCCGTTGTCTCGAGAATTTGGGAAAGTATGTGGGGTTTTGCAGCAAAGGAATTGGGGTGTAAGGGCGCACTAAATCTGTGTCTTTACAAATTTGCTTTTAGCACCATGTCAGCAAGTCTGCCTGGATACTTGCTTCTAGAATGGCTCTTCATCAGCTACTCCTTAACATACCCCCTTCAAAGTTAGCAGGAAAGTAGTAAAGTGGCATTTCTAAACAGAAGACCTGTAGAATACATCTAGTACCAGGAATTCAGATTGCCATGTGAGGATTTTAACCAAACAGTTAGAAAAATCGTTCCTGTTGCACAGTTTGATTGCAATAGAAAAAGCTCAGACTCGGTTTCTGTTGTGGATGCCAGGGACGCAAGTTTAATGCCTGGAGTGGATGAAACTCAAGATGATCAAAGGTGGATACATTTTTATCTGAGATTTCTTAGAATATATAATCATAGAATCATTTGGGTTGGAAGGGACCTTTAAAGGTCATCTAGTCCAACTCCCTTGCAATGAGCTGGAACATCTTTAACTAGATCAGGTTGCTCAGAGTCCTGTCTAACCTGACCTTGAATGTTTTCAGGGACGGGGCATCTATGACCTCTCTGGGCAACTTGTTCCATGGCTGTAGTTACTGCTGTAATTTAGTACATCAACAGTGCATATCTCTCAGTTTTCACAACATGTCTTCAATGTATTATTTGAAAGGACAAACAGAAAGTCAACATGAAACCTTTGTGCCACTCAGTATTATTCATAGCTTTTGTTGTCACTACTTTCTAAACAAGAAATTCTCAACTTTCATTTTTGTTCTCATTAATGTTTTCAGACATTAATTTCTGTAGTGGTGTATCTATTTGAGGTGGAAGTGTCACACTTGAAAACTGCTTCATATGAGAGAATATAATACAGAGATACAGAAAGACAGGGTAATATTCTACTACTGTTGGTGTATTTTTTCTTCAAATTTTGTATGTCTCCTCCTATTTTTCCATTTTACTCTTTAATTGTTAATTCATATTCAGTGAAGATTTACATGTCCATCATAACTGCCAGATGCAGTTATGTGTATAAAAGTGTATTAACTTAATAAGAGATTTGCTGACATTATACATCGCAATTTAATGAAGTAGTGGAATTTTTCTGGAGACTTTAGTACTCTTCAGGCTTAAGTTAAAAAAAAAAAAAAAGAACACCAGCTCATTGCAAGGACCAGAAGGACAACCGGGCCCTCGAAATAAGGACTTTGCTTCTTGGAATCTTACAGCTGACCATGAAAGATAAAAGATATACCTGAACAGCCAAGATAATGCCGGCATCCTAGCCCCTGTAACACGTCTTTGAAAGCCGCCCAGCATAATCTAGTGTCATAGCTAAGTAACTATAGGAAGACTGATGTCTGGAGCAACAAACAACCAGCCAGCATGCTGCAGAAATATGGTTGCTTTGCAGTGTTTTACTATGATTAGTAATCAGTTGTGTTTTGTTAGCGATAAGTCAAATTGTGTTATAGCTGAATACATGAAGCGTACAAGAACCTTGTGTAAAACCACATTTGGGGTGTCCTAGTTTGGCTGTGATACCTCACCTGCATGAATAAATATTTACCCTTGAATTCTTTGCTTTGTGTTGTAGCCTCTCTTCTCCATAGGCATAAGCCAGCTGTGAATTTTCATAATGTCTTGCATGGAAAAACAAAGAAATTAACTGTCATTATACAGACACCTAGTTGTCTCCATTAGCTTCCTCTGGACCTCTCTCGCTTATGACCTCTTTTTTTGGGGATGCAAAGTCTGGATCTCAGCAGGTCTCCATAAACACATCCTATGTTAAGGAACTGCTGGCAATGTATCTATTGGCATTACTATTGCTACCCAGAAAAGAAAAGTACTGTCCCCGTGCCATGATTTTAGAAAGCAGCCACTGCATGAGAGCGATACGCTCACTGAGCTCTTTCTGATCTCAGTCTCCACCAAGAAAACCAAAACTCGGTCAGGGACATTCCATGATGTCCTTCCCCATCACCACACACTCCTTGGCTTGCCCTGCTTTGTCCTCCCTGGTTGGAAGGATGAGGGGAGCACAGAGCAGATTTGCAGGATGAGGGGTGTGTGCGGGGGAGCCTTCCCTGGGGACAGCTACAACCAGACCCCGCAGCGCTCAGCACCTTCCCACAGACACCCGTTGCGCCTCTCCCACCTCAGCCCATCCATCTGCCCTCCATTCAGGCAGTTTCAGGCCCATTTTCAAGGCATGTTCCCTGCTCTTCTTCTTCCCCCCGCTCCCACAACCCCCCACGGCTGCCAGTGGCTCCGAACTCTGGAGACTCCTTGTGCCTGGAGCCCCGGTTGCTAGGCAGCACTGCTTACCTCACACATGTTGCCATGGTCACAGCTCCCGGTGGGGCGGGCCTCCATGGTGGCCCTGCTCCCAGAGGCCCCGGGGCCCCCAGCGGGTGACCTGGGTTGCCCTCGCACCCCCTGAGCTGGCCCTCAGCAACGGGGTAGACCAGGCAGCCCTCCCCTTAGCCTTTTAGGCCAGAGGGGCCAAGCCCAGGCGGCACTCCCTGCTCTGCCTTACACAGTTTCGGGACCACTGATTGCTCCACGGCTCTGGGGGGAAAAAAAAAAAGTGAAAAAAACCTCTTTCGCTAAAAGCAGAGACCAGGAATTCAGGCAGGCTGTGCAGCAATCCTTCACGAGCTTTGCCGCCGTCATGGTTCAGCTAATGGGCAGGCATTTCTTTTTTTTGCTTCCATACACGCCATATGTTCGTGGAAGTAGTTTTCTCCAGAGGTGCCTTAGGGAGTTAAGAGCACGTGTGTGCGTGCACACATACACGTGTGCATGGCTGGAGAGGAGGCATCATGAAGAGATCATCCTGAGTGGGAAATAAAACCCTAAAAGCATTGTTTCTTATGCTAAGGAACCTCTCTTGGTACTGTACTAGTGAACTAGCAAATAACTAGTGAGCAAAACCATGGTGCTCACCAAGAAGCAGAATGGTACAGAGGAAAAACCAAATCCTTCTAGCAAATGAGATGTTACTTTTGAGTAACTGGAAGAAGCTCCTTTAAAATTAAAAGGTAGCAAGCTCACTAAAAAGAGAAAAAAATGCAGACCAGAAGAAAATGACCCAGCCAAGCAAAACTTGGAACAAGACAAACCCTTTGCAACATATTGGTGGCTTTCCTGGATATAAAGCATTGCCTCCTTTTGAGTATTATTGTATAGTAACTCCAGTTCTCATAGTCATGATGGATATATAAAACAGTTTTAGTTTTCTGCTGTTGCTCCACTGCTGTAGTTTACAGGTTTGCCAATTGGTACCTAGGTAGGTCCTCACTGGTTTTGTTGTTGGGTGACCAAAAAAGTGGGTGAACCTGCTCTCTTCTTAACTGATTAGAAAAGCCCTGGATAGTTTCACATCTGAGGGAGAAGTGAAAGTCACAGCCAGCCAGCAAAGGGTAAAGCAAAAGAGACACCAGAGCCTGGAATGGCTGGAACAGGTGAGACAGAAACAGTACATGCCCCATGGACACATCTTAGCAGCAAATGGGATGGACCTAGGTGTGAGACTAGTACAAAAGTTGGAACTACACAGGAGGCTAGAGAGAAATGCACCTAAAACCCTCAGTAATTTGAAAGAAGTCTATTCACCTGAGGGTTTCATGTCTTTTGTTCAGAACTTATTCCCTTGACGGTAAGACTCCTGACCAGATTCCAGTGCAATTCCAAAACACATTTTTGTGGATCAGTTTGTAGGGGCAGGAATGAAAGAATGCTTGTGGAGAGAAGGATGTAAAGAAAGGATACTTGGATAAATTTTGTAAGTTAAGCAGGTTTTAATGGATATGTTCTTTCAAAATGTGTCAAATACTCAAGTGATACTTCTGACAACTATTTCTGCTCTTGGCCAGGTCTGTTGTTAATGTAATTTAAGTGTTTAATATTTACTTCTCTGTCATTCATCACACAAAAAGTTGTATTTTGGTAGCTGACTGTAACTGTCAGAGACACTAAAAATTATGATTTCTCTTCACAGAATCACAGAATTATTGAGGCTGGAAAAGACATCTTGAGATCATCAAGTCCAGCCTATGTCGCAACACCACCACATAGACTAGACCACAGCACTAAGTGCCACATCCAGCCTTTCCTTAAACACCTCCAGGAATGGTGACTCCACCCCTTCCCTGGGCAGGGCATCCCAGTGCCTGATCAACCTCTCCATGAGGAAGTGTTTCCTGAGATCCAACCTAAACCTTCCCTGACGCCGTTTCAGGCCGTGTCCTCTCATCCTGTCACTAGTTGCCCGGGAGAAGAGCCCGACCCCCACCTGACTGCAACCTCCCTTCAGGCAGTTGTGGAGAGTGATAAGGTCCCCCCTGGGTCTCCTCCAGGCTAAACACCCCCAGCTCCCTCAGCCGCTCCTCACAGGATGCTCCCTCCAGTCCCTTCCCCAGCCTCGTTGCTCTCATATGGCCTCGCCCCGCTCCAGACCCTCAGTGTCTTTCTTGCAGGGAGGGGCCCAGCCCTGCACACAGGGCTCAAGGTGAGGCCTCACCAGGGCTGAGCACAGGGTCAGAATTACATCTCTGTTCCTGCTGGCCACACTGCTCCTGACACAAGCCAGGATACCATTGGCCTTTTGGGCCACCTGGGCACACTGCTGGCTCATGTTCAACCGGCTGTCAACCAGCACTCCCAGGTCCCTCTCTGCTGGGCTGCTCTCCAGCCACCCTTCCCCCAGTCGGTAGCGCTGCAGGGGGTTATCGTGGCCAAAGTGTAGGACTCTGGACTTGGTCTTATAGAACTTCATCCCATTGGCCTCGGCCCATCAACCCATCCTGTAAACATCCCTCTGCAGCGTCTTCCTCAGCAGATCAACACTCTCATTTCAGGCAACTCAATACTAGCATCATAAAGGTGGTCTGTTCAACTCTGGTTAGTATGTTGAGTTCTAGAGATATCTCTGTTTTTTTTCTTTAGTGACACAAGACTAGGATAAATTGAGGTCACATAAAAATTTCAGAAATTTTAGTCTACTGGTTTTAGTAGTTTTGACATGTCATTGAGCAGTATTATTAATATAACACAACTTAACATAAAACATGTTTTTCTTTCAGATTAAGTCCTAAAGAGTTATTGGTATCTGCAAGTTGGGCTAATGTGAAAAAGCAAAATAAAGAGTGAATTTGCTCAAAGACATTATAAGCATTTAGAACATGCTGTTGAGTGACAGCATAACTTCATTCACGCATCTATGCATTTTCTGCCTGACCTATTTCTCTTCCTCTTGCTGCAAGAGGGGTATTTTTGCCATGGGAGGAACTTTCTTAGAAAACTGTCCCTACCTCATCCTAATGAAGAAACTGAGTATGATGACATAATGTTTTGTTTGAATTTTTTAAGTTGCTCACATCCTTTTGAAACAAAGTAGGTATGTTTGAAAAGATGGTTTTGTTAATAATTAATAGTTTGACTTATACAGTGAACTACATCAAGAAAATGTTGAAATGTCAACTTCTAAGATTATAGCAGAATAACACAAACAAAAGGAGAACCAGTAGCAGCTTGTAGTAAAAAGAACTAATGTTTCAGCACTTTCATACAAAAGCAAAGAATAAAGAAAAATGTATTATTTACTATACAATAGGAACTTCAGGATTTTTTTAGTTTGAGATAGGGCAGGGAGGAAGTTGTTGATTTAATTTTTGTTTTTATTTCTTATTACTCAAACCTATTTTAATTGGCAATAAAATAAATTAAATTCATGTTCCCTAAGTCAAGTCTATTTTGCCAGAATCAGTAAGTGGTAAGCAGTTTCACTGCCTTTATCTCGACTATCCTAAGCTTGTCCATCCTATTTCTTTCACCTGTCCTGTTGAAAAGGCAGATTAAGACAGCAACTGGTGGGCATCTGGCTGCTACGCAAGGCTAAGCCACCACGGCTTTTTTAGGTGTCTAACGTGAGGCTCAAGGGTTTTGAGATTATGACAGTAACTGGGAGAGGTAACGGGCCAAACTGTGACTGGACATTACCAGGAAGTGGAATAATTCAGGGGGGCTTTGGTACTGGCATTGGTAATTTTTGTTGTGATGAAGGGACAAGCAGTCGAGTGTCAGTGTCACGATGGTGTTACTTTGATTTTGACGTGGGAAAATTTTTTTTTTTTATTTTATAAGGGACGTTTGTGGAGGATGAGTGATGAATGTATATTTTTACAGAAAAAATAAGCTTCACAAAGGCAAGGGGAGGAATGTATTGCATGCAGGTGGCCAGGTTTTGGTAGCAGGGGGGCTTGCAGGGGTGGTCTCTAAGAAGAGGTCGGGGACTGCCAGTCACAGCCAGACAAAAGAAAATGAGAATTTTTGATAAATAGATTAAATAATGAATCCCCTCCCCTGAACAATGGAACTGATTAGGATCAAAGGAAGACAAGCTTTGGTGACACTTGATTCAGATTTTACGAGACACGCATCCCCTGAACGTGAAGTGGTAATAGCACTTGCAGATTCTTACCATCTTAGCACAGTTGAGAAATGCAGGCACGCAGAAGGTTGTTGGAAGAGAAGATGGATTAGAGAATGGAGAAGTGGAAAGAGGGGAAGAA
>NW_009699698.1:9228-13677 GCF_000703405.1 Apaloderma vittatum
CAGCTGAGGCAGAGGATGAGGACATTGTAGGGTATGTGGAAAGGATGCGGAAGATAAATGCTTGGCAGTTCTACTTTCATTCCTACTATTTGTTGTAATCAACTGGTCACCTTCCTTTTAATTTCCACTGTTCTCATGTCATAGGCAGACGTCCATCTGCTTTTCAGAGCCTTCACAGCCCCAGGGAATGGCTGGCACAGAACAGATGTATCTCACACAAAACTGGGAACAGAGAAGGGATTTCAAGTCCCTGTATCGTTGGGAATGTCCCTGTGAGAGAGCCCTGCTACACTGGTAGAGGGCTAAGATTGATTCTGTGTGTACATGTTAGCTAAATTCTAAGAAGGTCTTCTCATCAGTGGCTCGATTCAAATTTTGAGGACCATGCCTCCCTGGTAAAAGGAGAAAAAGAGGCAACACAAGCTTCTCTTCTTTCAAGATTCTATGTGTAGATATAATGATCTCTAGGACCTCTTTCTCAAAATAAAAAAACTCCTTTCTCAATGTTGTACATCAACATTGGGAGAAATCATCTAAAATTATTCTGCTAGGTCATGGAAATTAAGTAAGATGCTGGTAACTGGCAATGGATAGGTGTCAAGTTCTCCATTTGTTGATGACTTTAATCAGGATCAGAGAATTTCAGATGTTTTGGTTAGTTACCTGCCTCAGTACTGGAAAAATTGATTGATATTTTCTAAGCTGTATTTATACAGGAGGTACTGATCTTGTTTTACCACAGAATAAGAAAAACCTAGAAGAGGAAGTAATGAGAAAGTACTCAGAATGTGGCAAAAAATACCAGATGACAACTTCATTTAGGAGAAAAGCTTTAAAGGCAAGACAATGACTTCTAATAAAAACAGCGGGCCACTTAGCACTGACAAACCCCAAAATTGCTAAATTTTTTTTAGGGAGGAGGGTTTGTTGTTGATGTTTTGTGGTGGTTTTTTTTTTTATAAGTATTACTGTATTTTTAGGTTTGGCATAAATATAGTGATATTTAAGTTCCCCTTCATTTTTACATTACAGCCCTTTTCTGACAGCCAAATTTTTATTTACAAAGCCTCCAGCAAGTTAATACAAGGCCAATCATCTTGTGTTAAGACAAAAAAAAAAAGAGACATTTCAAAATACAACTGAGGAGATCATGAGATATCCTTAAGTTCCAATTGTTATGTAGTTAGTGACTTGAAAAAGTTCACTTTGGCTAAGTCCAGGTATTTTACCTTTTTAAATCATTACTAAACCATTCTGCATCCGATTCTTCACTAGCAATTTCCTGCAGATACATATAATTTTTTGAGAAATTTATTACCATTGTTACCACTTGGCTTCCTTAACCCATGAGTCTTCCACTTTCTAAAAAAATCTAAAGCTGGTATTACATTGAAAAACCCCCAGGGTTAGAGCTGAGAAAAAGAAAATGAGAAAAGAAACTGATCTACCCTGAGGGTAAGCCTTTTTAAACAGTATAGACATTTTAATTTTAAAGAAAGTATTTCTATTTCTAAACATTTTAAAAGGTCAAATACTTTCATTCATTTAAACTAAGTCAGTAACGTGACCATACAAAAATCAGCCCACACATTTCAGATGATCTGCACGGTTTCATCTACTAAATACATCCCATATTAATTACATTCCATGGTGATGTTCAGATAGATTTATTCCAACAGGTCAAAACATACTCCTAAGGAGAAAATATATGGAATACTCTTCACATCTCTTCATCAGTTTCTAAAACCACTTAAATGTACTGCTTAAAACTTAACAAGACGCATGTTCATAAAACTTTATCTATATAATCTGAAGGTCAAGCACATTGCATCTCAGTATTGTGGAAGTTAAAACTGCGGACTAATTTCCCAATCTGTACTCTAATAACCATGGTACCATAGTACTACTTTGCATTTTTAGTGGTGAAAAGGCATCTTCCAAGCCAAGCTACCTCAATCAATTATCTCTGAAGTACTGGAAAGACAACTGTGTTCAAGAAGTAAGTTACATAATCAAGAGACTTGCTGAAGGCCAGATTGCTCCACAGCCACCACAGGGATATCAGCATATTTTACAGAAGTCACATTATAGGAAGGTATTTCATATACAGTGAAAAGTAGCCTAAGTGAAAATACCTTAAATACCTTTAATTCATTACAGTAAATTTCCTCAAGTATTTTGGTTACATTTAGCATTTTTGTGCTCTTTGTACATTGTCAAGTTTACATTTTTAAAAAGTTCAGGAAATGTCTTAACATATTTTCATAGATTTCTTCCTGCTGGCTATGCTTTATGTTTCTGTATTAAAAAGAAAATCTTCTCTGTTTTTCTTCACCCAAAAGGTATTATGCAATTCCTTTTTCAGGTACATTTTAAGCCTTCCTAATGAGATTCTTGAAGATCCAAATGAGTCACTAAATCACAGATTATGTTGTTGATAGGGATTTTATTTTCTTGCCAGAAATACTTCTGTTACTGAAATTACTTTCTGGTATTATGGCATTTCTTTTGTCCTGTGTAGGAACTGCTTATAATCAGAGAAGTTGTAACCGTTCCATCCCATTAGGCTATTACTGTGCAGAAAATACTTATTAATCTAGTCCACTACCAAGAAAAAATTATATAAATCTTATGGGCTCAAAAGCATCATCCATTTAACAAGGTGACCTCTTGTAAATACACATTTTTTAGCAATGATTTAAAAATAAAATGTAAGTATAAAATTACTTTTCTTATTTTCACTATTGCTGTTTCTTATGATCGTATTTTGGTTTTGTTACAAGTCAGTAGTTGTCTATATATATAAACATTTTTTATTTATTTTTTTTAAATACATTCTCATAGCAAGAACTGTTTTGTGTATTACCAGATGGAGACAGACACTAGGCCTGACAAATAGGATTTTTTTGATTTTCAATACTGTCTTTTCTTTAGACATCCAAGGCAGATTTTTGTAATCATTCATTTCTTGGTACATTTCTTTATTTTCTTATTTATTTGTGAGGGAAAAAAAAATCCAAGCTCAAAGCGAATTCATACCTAAATTCAGGCTTGACAAACTGTATTTTTTAAGGTGACAAAAGCTTCTTCATTCTCCTTCTAGGTGCATTAAGTGTGCTGCAATGGACAAGATACTATGTTGTTGTAGCAGCTTCCATACTAAATTAAGTTTGGAATAACACCAATTATTATTCAAGGAGATGGCTATACTAATACTCAGTCTTCTGAAAACAGGCATCTTTCAGCCACAAAGCATTCACTCCTGATTGACTCGCAAAGGATGCATATGTATGGACTCTATGAAAGCACTTACCAGCAGTGAAATTTCAAGTTAAAACAATAGGCATGGCTAGGAACTGCCTACTTCTGGATAGTTCTGGCCTTTTCCTTCTGAAGTACCTTGTCCTTTGACTGTATGCAAAAGCTCAGAAGAATCAACTAAAATTCTCCCTTTCTCCAAGACAAAATACTCCCATATTGCACTGCTGTTTCAGTAAAGCTGGCAATGAAAGTCTAAGAAAGTAATGATGTAGGTGTCTGCCATGCTTTCTCTTAGAAAATTGTCATGCATTTCGTAAAGGTGGCAGAGCAAGATGTACGTTCACATTTCAGCAGCTCAGGTTGCCAGGCTAGTACACCTGCTTAACACACCATTGCAGATGTTTTTGCACAAATTTATGGGCACGTGTGTACATTTCCTGCTTCCATCTTCACTGTGCAATGGAAGCATGTAGCAGGGAGGTCAGGCGAACCACTGGGAATGGCATCTTAAAACATCGCCCTTCAATCTGCCAAGCACATCTGAGCAGACTCTTACAATGCTGTGTCATCAGTACTGTTCCGTGGCATACAGGAACAGAGTGCCACGTTGGCCAGCCTGGCCTGAACGCGTCAGGCAAAAACTTAATCCGTATTTAGCTTACTCTTGAATTAGATAAATCAGGGTGCTATTCTTCAGGCCTTCAGTAGGAAGAATTTGAAATTTGTTGGCCCTAACAAGGAGGGGACAGGACTCTATGTTATGGGGTTAATAGGTGACTTTAGTTAAACATTTCTGCCCCAAACCGCACAGGTTTCCTTCTGTGTTCTCGTACCTTCTTGTGTACCTGAGGATACAGCCATTGGTATCTCTGCTAGATCCGACCCATGCCTTGTGGGACAGACCAGCTGTCGGCAACGGTCACTCCTGCCTTTGGCCAAGTCCTGGCTCAGGCTGAAGCAGGTCCTGTGGTTTTCTGCCCCTCCCAGCCGCACCCCTGGGGCAGAAGTGGAGGGTGGGCGGGAAATGGCCACTTCCGGCTTCAGCCCACAAGCTCTCCCAGGAGGAGCCTCAGATCCGCTTACAGCACTGCCAGCGGCACTCTTTGGTTTCTTGGAGCTCTTTAATCCCAAAGCTGATTAGTAAAAAAATACAAAACAAAACAACTCAAACTTCTCTGTGTTTTGGCC
>NW_009699699.1:0-27337 GCF_000703405.1 Apaloderma vittatum
CCACATCGGCCTTTTTAGCCATCAGCGCACTCATAGCAAGTGTGGGTACAACCCTTCCCATACCTTCGTTCGCAAAGCTCAGCCATCATTATGATGATGCTGATGGACTTGCCACTCACCAAGATTGAGCCCATCAGTGACTGTGATAATGCCTCTGTAATAATGCATTTAAGAACAGAGAAGAAAAATAACAGAACCACTGTGCAACTACAGGTGAATAAAGGAATGAGAATACATGGGAGAAGCAATGCTACAGCATCAAAGTCAGTAAATAAGGAGGAGGAGGTAGCAGTAAATAAGGAGGAGGAGGGACCAGAGCAGAGATTCCACTGCAGCCAATGGTGAAGACCATCATGAATTCAACTGTGCTCCTGCAGTCCATGGAGGTCGATGGTGGAGCCGATGTCAACCTGCATCCCATGGAGGACCCCATGCTGGAGCAGGTGGATGCCTAAAAAGAGGCTGTGACCCCCTTGGAAGCCTGTGCTGGGGCAGGCTCCTGGAAAGACCTGTGAACCTCTAGTGGACTGATTCGTGGATTTTGCCTTAAATATTCCTCGTCATTTTTAACAACCCCTCCCACCAAAACAAGACCAGTTTCCGGCCCTTTGTGGCAAACTGATGGAATGTGGTAGAGGAGCTATCTGATAAGGTTATAAATGCCTCAAATAGCCCTGGCACTGAATATGCATAGGGATTAAGAAATCTTACAGAGGCGATGTTCTTATCTCTAGCATATCTTTCAAAGAGACGGGGCATTCACACGTGAATGACAATTACTGGAAACAAGAATTACTGGAAAGAATGGAGGGTCTTGATCCCCTACCTGACATTCTGCACGTCCACATGTAGAAAATTGTGTATAAATTGAGGCAAGGTAAAGCAAAGAAGGTAAGAAGAAGAAAAAGAAGAAAAGAAGACAACGATGGATGCATCCTGCTGGACCAACACAGGAACCCAGAATGGTGATTCTCTCTCTCTCTCTCTCTCTCTCTGCCTCCCTCTCTCTCTCTCCTTTTTCCTCCCTAAATAATGCAAGGTCTATCATACTGTTTATTTAGTTTTATGCCTAAATTTCTTTCTTGTGATGGTTAACTGTAAGGACTCGTGTTGGAGGAGGCTGTGGAATACTGTCTACTATGGTAGGGACACCATACTGAAGCAAGAGAAGAGTGAGAAATCCTTCCCCTAAGAATGAAGGAGCATCAGAGACAATGTGTGATGAACTGACGACAACCCTCACTCCCTGCCCCCTGATATCACTGGTGGGGAAGAGGCACAGAAAATTGAAAATGAAGTTGAGCATGGGAATATGCAACAGATGAAGGAAATGCGTTTTAAAAAAGTTATTATTTTTATTATGGTGGCTTCCCTGCCCTTAACAGGGAGGTTGGACTAGATGATCTCTAAGGTCCCTTTCCAGTCTATGCCATTCTATGATTCTATGATTATTATTATTTTGCATTATGCTTCTCTGATTTGATTGCTACTAAATTAAACTAATTTCCCTGAGTCTGTTTGCTTGTTACAGTAATTGCTGAGTGATCTTTCCCCATTTTTATTTCAACTCATAAGCCTTTCATCTTTCAGTGCATTTTCTCTCCCCTGCCCAGCCCCAGAGAGTGTGTGATAGGGTGGCTGTGGTGGGCACCCAGCATTCAGCCAGGGTCGACCCACTACAGACTGTTAATTCCTTTTGAAATGACTTCCAGGTGTACTCCAGAAATGCCTTTGTGTAAACACTCAGAAATGTGGTATATGAGAATTTCTAAATTCATATTGTCAAGAAAGGTATGGAGAAATCATACAGTAAGAAATAGTTTCCAATTACATTACTTCAACTCTTGAAAATTTTTCATGCTTCTATTTGTAGAAACATATGAAGTATGCAATATCTTTTTATCCTATTATTTACTTGTGCCTTCCTGCACATATTGTATAAAAGTCATTACACTGCTTGGACCTTGTTTGGACTGATAGTTCCGCCAAGATAAAAAATTGGATTCAATTCTTCACAGTACTTTATTTTAGAGACTGCTTACAGGCAGTATGGATAAATTTGGATCTTTTATCTTACCAAATACTCTGGTGCTGTCACAGTGGTGTATCTATTACTAGTAGACTATGCATACATGTGCTTTCATGCCAAAAAGGGCATGCTAAAGATGTGAAACATCTGTCCCAAATGTATTTAAAAGTGTCATTCTCATATTTTTTAAGAATATTGTAACTGTATCCTTCTCCTCCACCCCCAGCCACTTCTCATATATATGTGAAAAATTTATTCTTCAGAATAAAGGATAACTGCAAAAGCTTTATTATAATCTATGAAATTTAAGCATGGACAATTCACCCTCTAGTACTTGGCCTGGGGCCATAATTATTCCTCAGGACAAATGCCTTTGTGAATGTAGATGATGAATCAGCAATACAAGGTGCCAAGAGAATGTATAAGTTAGAATGGTCTACTGTAGCATCTGAGGAAGTTCACCTCCAGGCATTAGAAGAAATAGATAGTGTTTAAGGAGCCTAAGTATTGTCTTATGGAATTTAAATCTGGAGCTTAAGGACTGTAATTTTGAATTTTGACACATATTGCTTTGAAATCCCATTTAAATTTTTAACTCTTGTATTTTTTTTTGATCCTCAGCATTTTATAGCTTAGATTTTTTTGTATTTTTCCACTTATTTTGTATGTTCTGTCTTTGAGTTCATATACTTATTTCCAATGCCTATTTCCATTTCTGCATGTAAAAATGCATACTTTAGGGAAAACTGCAGATATACTGTAGTTAACTTTTCGATATCTAAATTCTCTGAGATCATTGTCTCTTCATCAAAGTTTAGTGCATTTTGAAAATGCAAAGAACATAGAGGTCAGAAGGACTCTATCTACTGATATTAAAGGAATTTTAAATTGCTTCATAGATAAACAAACAAAGAACCCGCATTTTATGATCCATAAGGATCATAAAGCTTATAAGTAATGTATTTTCATTTTTCCGTAAAAATAAGTGTGAACAAAACAGAGTTAGAAAAACTTTAGGAAGCGCTCTGATTCATTTTATTATAAACATTTATTTACAAGGTCTTTGTCTAGGCTATTCCTCAAGGCCTCCAGTAACAGAGACTACCACCTCTCCAGGATAACCTGGCCATAAAAAGAAAGTATTTTTTTGTTGTCACTGTTAATGACCAACTGGAACTTTATTTCTCAAAATAAAGTCTTTAATTCCTGGTCTAGCCACTAAAATACACACAGAAAGATTGTATAGCGTCTTTCTGTATGTGTAGAGAATTATTAGTGTCATTAACAACAAAAAAAACTTGCCTTTACATCCTAGAATCACATAACTGCTTAGTTATAGCAGAACTGGACTTGTAAGCAGTAATCATATGATTCTGGAAAAAAGAATGAAACCATAACACAGTTTTACCTTGACTCCGAAGAGTGTCTAAAGAGTTACCTAAAGAAAAAGTGGAACTTGTTTGGCTAATTGGCCCTGGGAGGAGGTGGGGGGTCCTGCAGAAAAGGACTCAAGCACCAACAGAAGGATCAACTTATTTTACTGTCTATTTCAAAGTGTTACAAGAATAAGGCAATGCAAGCTTATTATACTCTAGTTTTAAGCAGCATGGAAAACAAGCAGAGTAATGAACCTAATAATTACTTTATAGGGTTAGCGATAGTTATTAAGAATGATACATAACCAATTGCCCTAATATCATCATCCAGATCCACAGTTGCTGGGGAGCCCTTGTTGCAGTGAGGATTCTGGAGAACCATCCCAGCAACTGGGAAACCCTACGCAGTGCATCTGCTTATAGGTGAGGTCTCCGAAGTTGCTGCAAGAGGGTCCAGCTTTTATAGTATTAAACAATGAACCTTACATAACTTCAAATGTGGGAACATCTGGTGTTGTCGACTCCGTTGGATTCTCCCCACAGCCTGGCCGGGGCTAAAGTTAAAATATAAGGGAGTGTCCCTATCTATTTTGGTCCTTAATCACATATTTCTCACCAAAGTCAGGCCTCTGATCTCACAGTCTCGTAATATACTTCTAACAAATGAAGAGGCAGCTAGTGTTCCCAGCCTTGCATCTGGCTTTTAGCTAAAGAAAGATCACTCTCCTTGTTCCCACTGCACATTTAGTGTTAGAGCAAAACTTTTACAGACTGACATTGAAATATATATATATATATAAGCTAAAATAGATTATCAATACATTACATATATGATTTACACCACATAGTATGGGATTGTGAGGTTCATCTATAGGTCAACTTCAGATCAGGGCCTATGATTCAGGCCCTAACACGACAGAACTTTAGATGAAAACTCAGTGATTCTTTAATTTAAACAGCAAATCAGGTTATACTGAAATAAATTTATTATCGATAAAATAAAAATAATTATTAACTAATAATTAGCAATAGTTGTAATAATGCAAAATGAAAAAAAAATCAATGGCATGCAGCGGATTTTCATTAATTTTTGAGGCTATTGTTAGAATGAGGAAGGTAATTTAAGTACAATTACAAGAAAAACAATTACATGGCTAAGACCACATGTTAGCAGAATTGTCCCAAACCTTATTTAAATAGTTTAGCAGTCCCTTGGTGGCTTTATAACAAAAATCTCTAAGCCAAGCTGTTATTGTCATTTGACACTTAGAGCTCAAAAATTGCCATCTCTATTTATGTGTTGTCTGATTGTCACATCCCACGCAGGAGAGGGGGACAAGTGACTTTTACATTCATAATACACCACGGTGAGACAAGTCTCAAGGCTCATACACAAACAAGGTTCTGGTTTTCCAGACCAAGATCAAACGAATTCTTTTCAGGGACAATAGGTGTTTGAGCAGTTGTTATCTCTGACTTAATGAATTTTAATTCTGTCACACCCTTCCTCTGCAAGGGTGGCTCTGCCTCAGGGCATCTCTTCCATTTTTTCTGCATTCTGGTAAGCTTTTCCAGTGCTACAGTGGGTAGGCCATGTATCATATCCCGAGGAATCCCTTTTTCGATCCCTTCAGCCCACAATAAATTTTTTTTGTCCCAAAATTTCAGAGATGGTCCTCTCATCGTTTTATCCTCCAGCACCATGGGTTTAGATTTACCTATTCCTCCAGTAAGGCCCATCCTCTGGCCAAAATTAATTAACTCTTGTGCCACTTCCCCCCAGGTCATAGCTTCCCCCTGCTGAGTCTGCCTTCCCCCCTCTCAAGACTAACGCATCTCGTAGCCGGTCCTGGTGTAGGACTGCATAAAATTTCACAGAGTCAGGCAAACTTTGAATTAGGGGAATCATTCTGTCAGGGTTAACACTTGACAACATTGGGGAGCATAGCTGAGGTACTAAATTCCTGTCATGCATCAACTGGAGGCAAGCAATTTTTTGCACATTCACTGTCAAGTGATTTATAGTCTCAGTGATTTTAAGTGATTTTAAGTGATTTTTAGTGATTTTAAGTGTCAATACATACAGGGTCCCCTTGTTCCATGGGATCTAACCCGCCTGCCCAATAAGCAGGACATTGGGTTAAGGACCATGGTTCTCTAGGGTCATCGGTGCTAAAAAATACTCCAGGCCTCCAATATCCCTGTACCTCCTCTTCTGATAATAAAATTTGGTCCCCACCAGTCATTGGTACCCTCCACACATACTCAGTCTCACTTTCTTGAGCTTCTATGGTATATTGCTCCTGAATTTTTGCTAATTCAGTTGCAGTTCGAGTGCTAACTTGTGGAGCTCCCCCACCTTGGTTATCAGTGGTCTCTGTTTTAATTAATGGTCTCAGAATTACCTGCTCCTTTTCAGTTTTGGGGTAAAAAATTTCTTGACTAGTTTCCAATTCGTTGAGCAGGTATAGAGGTTTAACATCAGATGCTTGTTTTTCAGCTAGTTTTGCCAAACTTGAAAATCTCAGTTCACAATTCAGATTCGAGTCACGATCTGTTTGATTGTAAGCCCTTTGGTCATTCTCCTCCAATTCAGACCATAAGATTTTCTCTCGGTCATATGTATCTGATAGAGCATCTTGAAGCTGCTGATTAGTGTTACGTTCAGCAATTAACTGTTTTTGTAAGCTCTTATTTTTTCCCTACTCCTCTGTTAATCGATCCTGCAAAGACTTAAGCTTGCATCTTCAGTTTGCATCATTAAATGCCTTTCCCTTTGTGCCGCTACCAGTGCAGCTCCTACTACAGCACACACCAGAGCTTTTCCTTTATGCAATGACCAGTTCTGCTTTTTTACAAGGGTGGTTATTCGATCTGCCACTATCTCAGGGTTATGCCAATTGTCATGAGCCCAGGTCATTCCTGGTGGAGTAGGACATGGCTTATACTCTTTAAATTTCTCAAAGACAGGGGAGCAGTCAAGCACCTACATTTCCCGGGCCTTCATGCCTTGCAGGTGCTTGAACTTCTCCCGGCGTATAGCTGAGCAGTCATTTCCCGTTTTCCCCATATGAGTTTATCAAATAGAGAGTCAGTATCCCTTAAGCTCACAAAATTGGGTAGCAGTCAGGCACCAACAACTAAGGATTGCAACTGCTTGAGCCTCTCCTTACTGAGCTCTCCTAGCTGAGAGGCTAGTTCCCAATCCTCCCCGTCTGAATTAATAGGATAGAGAATTTGTATCCCTTTGGACCTTCCAACACTGAGGCTTTATCCTGCTGACTACACCAAAAAGATGTCACGTCCCACCCAGGACAGGGGGACATGTGACTCTTACATTTGTAATATACTAATGGCGTGGACAATGATGAGATAAGTCTCAAGACCTATACATAAACATTTATTAATTTATCACAATGTATAGATCGGACTAATGACAATTGATTCTAATTTAAAAGCACGATAGGACAGATAATATAACAAAAATCCAGGAAAAAGGCTAAATAGGCAATGAACAACAACTTAATAATAGTAACAAGGAATAATATAGGACACCTAAACACAATATTAAGACAGATCATATCATACTTAACCATCACAAGAAAGAAATTTAGGCATAAAGCTAAATAAATACTATGATAGGCCTTGCATTACTTAGAGAGGAAAGGGGCGGGGAGGGGAGAAGAGAGGGAGAGAGAGATCACCGGTCCAGGTTCTTGCGTTAGTCCAGCCAAAGTAGAGTTCAAGATGCATCCATCTTTGTCTTCTTTCTTTTTTTCTTCCTGTAATCTTTGCTTTACCTTTCCTCAATTTATGCAGAATGTCAGGCAGGGAATCAAGGCACTTCATTGTTTCCAGTAATTCTCATTAACATATATGAATGCCCCATCTCTTTGAAAGTTATGCTAGAGATAAGGCCATTCTGCCTCATGAGATTTCCTAATCCCTATACATATTCAGCGCTACGGCTATCTGAGGCATTTATAGCCTTATCAGATCGCCCCTCTACAACATTCCATCAGTCAAGAAATGTTTAAGGCAAAATTCACGCATCAGTCCACTATAGTGATATCTCTAGGTGATAGAATTTCTACATGTTCAGAGCAACAGAGCAGCTTGATTTTGACCTTGGGAATTTGTCTGAGTCCACCATTGAATTGCAATGTCTATGTGCTTCTTGGGCTACTTAGGCTTTCTGGAATACTAATCCCTTTCATGTATTTGTGCATTCTGACTAAAATCATTATGTCATAAATAAGTTCCTGAACAGGTCACTAATAAGGTCTAAGCTTTTTTTTCTTTGAGAAGTTGAATATTTTACATGAATGTTGCTTGGATACTAGAGCTAACTAGAGCAACTGTCTGTCTTTTGCAAATAATGAGCAATAGATCATGCTTTTGAAATAAAAGCTCCAACTGATATTCCTGTTTTTTACTCAGAAATATATGCATAAGTAAGTTATGGAATAACTATAGTACAATATTTTGTTTCTTATGTGTCTTTCAAAGCAATTGTTTTTATTGGTGAGAGAAAAAATCTGCCATTAGAGAAAGGATCTCTTTACTGGACTGAATGGCAGCTGGACTAAGAAAAAATCAGCCAAACATCTGAGCATTCAAGCTCTTCTTAAAATCTGAAATAGAGGCAGTAAATTTAAAAGTGAAATGAAGATGATGAAAATAGCTCAGAATTTACTTAGATATGTATCAGACAGTCTTTGGAAGAAAACTCAGTTTATATGGAAAAGAGATGAGAGGACAAGAGAGGAAAACAAGGCAAAAAGAAAGAAGTTAGGGAGAGGGTAATTACCTTCTTGGGCACAGGAGGGATTGAAACGAGGTAGTTTGAAACACAGATGCATTAGAGATAGAGGAAAAGTTAGTATATAATCATCTGTAAAACAAATGTCTGCTAGTTTCCCATATTTTGTGGTCAGAAAATCTGAATCTCTGAGACTTTTTTTTACTCCTCTTTTTTTTCCAAAATTGAGAGATCAGAGATGGCTTGACTATTTGCTTGGGCATTGAAATAAGTCTTTAATAACCAGAAAAAAAAAAGCCCTTTGGATAAAAGCAGCTTTTGAGATGGTTTCAATAAAATAAAATACATCTGTAATGACAGTCTCATGCCTGGCTATTGTGGGTCTCTCAGAGGCCTGGCTTAACTGTGGAACTTGAAATCTGGCAATAGTTTCTTGTAGTGAGATTACATGATTTGGATTTTTCCTGGAACTGGTGGGGAAGTGGTCCGATGTTCTCTTTGAACTGTCACATGCAGAGTTTATTTGCAATGTGAGTTTTACTTTGTGTGGATGGCATTAGAAACTAAAAGCTGAAAAAACTACCAGAACTTTTAATCAACATAAGTAGCATCCAGGCTCAGACCTTGGTTTTACTGACATAAATGTCCATCACGGCAGATGAAAATTTTATGCTAAATGGTTGTATAGAAAAATTGCACATAAATAAATCGAGAAGGAGTTTCATAGGTTAGAGTGTCACTTGAGACATTTTTTGATTTTCTTCTGTTGCATAATTTACGTGGTCACATTGCCATATTTATGTATTAAAAAATATCTGAAACCGGTGTTAACACATTAGCAAAAGTGGATCAGTGTGTAAAACCACATAGTAAGGGCTATAAACAAAGAAGCTCATGCTAAGATCTGGATTCACTGAAATGAAGAAAGAAGAATCTTAAAAGAAGGAATTCTGTGACCCTGAGTACCAAGGACACACTGGTGATCTGATCTAGAGAGCTGCTAATCAATAGGCTAATTATTTGAGTAATGATGGTATTGGCTGCTCAGATCTCATATCTGTTTGGGTAGATAAATCCCTGTCTTGACAGACAAGCTGAAGCTTTGATTTTTTGAAAATGGGTAGTTGTGGGGAGTCTGTTTTGTTAGTCCTTTTTTTTTTTTTTAACATAGAAAGGTCATCTCAGAAGTCCTAGCTAGAGATAACAATGATAAAAATGTACTAAGGGACAGAAAGTGAAAAAAAAAATAGGAAAAGAAAAGCCTTTTTTGAAAAGGATATATTAGGATCTCTTTGAGCTGATATTTAAATTGCTGAAAGGTCAATTTAAGCTTATGGTTAGGTGCAAAATACAAATTTAATGTCTGCTAGTCACATGCATATTGATATTACTTGTATGAGACATGCATATATTTGTCTATTCATTTTAACAAATGAAGAAACTAAAAAGAGAGCTTGTTTAATGTAAAAAAACTAATAACATTAATAAGGAAGACAAAACTATTTATCCTGAAAATTTATTAATCATATTATACCAAAACAATTAATTGGATTCTGTTCTGTTTACCTTTAAGATGTTATAGGAAATTTCCATGAGTTTTTTTGATGTTGAGTTTTGGTAAAGTCAGAGTAAAGATTTCAAGATGTAGCATAAAGGAGGTGCAATAACACTGAAGAATATGATGGACTAATTTTCCACATGTGTATGAAAATACCTCCCAATTTGTCATGGTACATGTTGCATTCATGCTGAAAAAACATGTTCATAGTTAAAGAGAATATTGCTGATCATTTGCAGGTTGTTCAGCAACATGTGGCTGAGTGGTATTAAAATAGTCTTGCCATCATCTTTTATGTCCTCACATGTATTTGAAGTGGATGCACAGTCTCTGTTTATGTGCTCCTCTGTGAAATGCAGCATCTTGGGAAGAAAGATTTTCACTGCTTAGTCAAGTACTATCGTCAGAAAAAGGTTAAATGCAGACACTATAGTGACTAGTGGATTACTCAGGTTGTTTTTCAGTAATTGTCAGTAACTGAACAGCTATTTCCTACTCATACTAAAGTTCAGCAACAATGATTTGTCAAGTAAATCAACTGACAGAATATTTCAGTAGCTCATTCTGAAGGCAAGAAGAGCACTAGTGAACTATGCTGGATGCTAAATGTTAAGGAAAACAATGGAATAAACTTATCATTATTATGGAAATTGGAGACGAAAATCCTGATATAGTAATAGACAAGTTTTGAATGAAGGTGAAATGACTTCTTTCTACTGTCAAAATTTTTCATCATAGATTCATGACTTTCAAGAAAAAAAAAGTATGTTGTTAATCTACAGGAATAAATACTTCTAAGCTGTTGAGGAGCCAATAATACCAATTCTTGAAAATCTTTATTTACCTAGAAAAAATATTTTTATATTCAGAGTTTTATGTGCAGTAAATAAGATCCGCTTCTGCAACAGAAGAATCGATACTGGTCTTAGGAGTAAAATATAAATCTGAGTGACGTAGGTATGTAACTGGTTACAACGCAATAATTTTGTTTAAATGTCTATGACTATTCCAGAATATGAAAATACATCTCAGTACAGTGCAGTTATCAGTGATGCAAATGGAGCACAATCATTTACAAATATATCAGAAATTAAATGTTTAATCCCAGACTACATATTAGCATCAAAATTGTTGATGGACCATAGATAGAGGGAGTTTAACAGTGGTAAAGCCAACAGAGTCAAGAGTCCAATGAAATGGACATGGAATCATAAAATCATAGAATCAAAGAATTGTTTCAATTGCAAAAAGACCTTTAAGATCATCGAGCCTAACTGTTAACACTGCCAGGTCCACCACTAAACCATATCCCTGAACACAGATTCATCTCATACTTATAAAATGTGTGATAAGGCTGTGGAGTGATAAAAGGAAATAATTACTGTCCTGAGAATTTTATATGGCATAGTCACATGAAGAATGTAGATTAGCTGTATAGCTGAAAAAATTAACTTCAAGTGAAATAGCTGTTAAGTTATGTAGCAATGGAAAATAGAGATGGAGTTTGTTAGAGGAGGTGCTTGTAATTATTATTTATGTAACAATACAGGGATGCAGAAGTTAAAAAAGATGCTAGATTAAATCCCCAGATTGTGGAGACAAATCTGTAACTCAAATTTTACTTCCAGTAACAACAGTTGCAGAAAAAAACCTCTTTTACCAGGTTAAGAGACTAATACACTGAGGTAGGTTTATTGCATATGGCTTGCTTTATTTTATTTTTCTAGCAGCATTTTGTCCTCTGATTCCTGTTTGCTCTGTTCTGTTGATTGGTTGAGTTTTTTAAACTTTTTCATGTTTGCCAAAACACACAATAGCATTCATCTGAATAGTATTATCCCCACCACGTCCTCTATGTTCTTTTTGCTCTGTTGTTTGGATGAAAGCTGTATCTATAATTATTCAAAATTAATGTACTCAGTGTGTTAAACTACCGTTCTTGTGTAAAATATGCATGGTGATAGATGATTATTTTCTTGTATGCATTAAATATTCAGAAATGCATCTGATTAAACATATCTGCTTTGTTATTTGGAGCAAACAAATATATAGAATTATATGACCATGGATGAAGCAAATACATTAAAAAAATCAAACAAATAATCATTTTTATTTGACCTAATTTGTATTGTGTTATTAAAAACACATGTGCAATAACAAAATGCTGTCTAGGTCAACCTTCAATCCTCAATCAATCATATTCCATTAAATAATAATCCAGAACTAACACTTCAAAAACAACTCTAGAAAATACTTCAAATTAAAGTCTACATCTAATATTCATATATCTCTGAAAGACTTATATGCAATTACATGACCATCTGTACTGGATTTGCCTGCAAGGTTTCAGTAACATGTGAAGCTACAGATCTGGCCACCATGAGAAGCTTCTAGAGACTTGCTCCATATCTGATGGAGCCAGCGCCAGCCAGCTCCAAACGGACCTGCTGCTGATCAAGGCTGAGCTCACCAATGACGGTGATAGTATCTCTGTCATAATGTATTCAAGAGGGGAGAAGAAGAAAACCAAAACAACTGTGCAACTACAGGTAAAGAAAGGAGTGAGAATACATGGGAGAACTAATGCTACAGTCACCAAGCTCAGTAAATAAGGAGGAGGAGGTAGCACTCCAGGCACCGGAGCAGAGATTCCGCTGCAGCCAGTGGTGAGCACTGTGATGAGGCAGACTGTTCCCCTGCAGTCCATGGAAGTGACGGTGGAGAAGAGGTCCACCTGCAGACCGTGGAGGACGCCATGCCAGAGCAGGTAGATGTGCCCAAAGGAGGCTGTGACCCGTTGGAGCAGGCTCCTGGCAGGACCTGTGAACCAACGGAAAGAAAGGAACCCACACTGGAACATGTTTTCTGGCAGGACTTGTGACCCCATGGGGCACCAATGCTGGAATATTCTGTTCCTGAGGCACTCTACCCCATGCAAGGGACCTACACTGGATCAGGGGAAGAATGTGAGGCGTCCTCCCCATGAGGGAGAAGGAGCAATAGATACAACATGAAAATCATGTCTACAGTTACTAACTTCAGTCTGGTAATCACACACCTAGGTATCTAATACCATGAGAAAGCCCTGATCCATAACGATTAGCAGATATGAAGTATTCACAGGAGATTTGGGTATGTTCAGATTAAAAAGCAAAGCAAAATAACCTAGATAATCTGAAATTATGTTAGATATTCTACACTGAGGCAGTTTCATTGTGTATTAAAAATAAGATCGTAATTTTTTTTTTATATAACAATTGTAACTAAAATATTGAGCACTTCTGGATCATTTGTCTGAATCTTTATTTCTGGAAATTAAAAGCAATTTCAGCAAGTACTTTACTCTCATTACCTCCAGTATGACCTTTCTATGGACATCCTTTTTTGTTTGGTTTGTTGTTTGTTTTTGTTTTAATACTTGAGCTTAAATAAACGTTGCAAACTTGACTAAACTAAGGAGAATGAGGAGGTCATAATAAGGACTAAGGAGATGAAGTTTTCTATAAATATTTAGAGTATATGTTTTTAGAAAATACACGCATTCTGAAAATATATGCTAGAGGCATAATTAAGAAAATGGAATAGAAATGAACAGTGAAAAAAAGTGAATATTAAGTTAAAGCCTCCAAGATAACTATGTTCTTTTAATCTGGTGAACAACACAATAAGTCCTCTGGAATTGGAGAAATTTTGAAACACTTCAGTTAAAGCGAGAAAATACTTACGCTACAATTTAGTGAATGAACTTACCATTTGACCTAATAAATCTTTCTCCATATCTGATATTTGTCTGCATGGAAGGGTAATTATAGTAAATTCCGATATAACATTGTAATTATATTACTCTAAATTGATGTAACTATACATTACTAACTACTTTTGTACGCATTTTTCTTTATTAAATAATATGTATTTAGCTTAAGCGTAAAGTCTTTTTTCCTAACACTCTTAGCAATATTTTGTAGCACTTGCATTTATATTCTATCTGATTGCTCAAGAAAAAGAGACTCCTTGACTTAATGAAGTTGGGAGGATAATAACAAAGTCATATGCATCAGTCAAGTTTGTATGGGAATTAGTCTGCTAGTCAATAGGACAAACACTTTAAAATATTGTAGGATTAAACAATTAGTAATTTTATTATTGACATCACTGTTCTTTATTCTAATGTAAAAAGCAGATAAAATATTCAAATTACAATGATTATGTTTAGAAAAATATTATAGATTCATATTTAGCAGGAGTACGTATACATTAATTAGGTTTTACAAAGCTGGTGCATGCATATTTGTGCTCAGTATCAGTTTTGAATATATAGGTAATGATTTCCGTAGTCTCATTTCAGTACTAATGAGATTATTTGTTTCTATCTCATCAGAACTAATTTTTAAGTCCTCCTTTCAAAAATTGCCTTGAAAAGTAATGACCTGGAGCTAAACAAATGGTTCTTTTATCTTTGAAATAGTTGTGAGTATCACATAGTAGAACACCTGGTACCTCACTTTGAGGACTGCATATGATATACATGCTTTTCTAACACAATCTCTTTTTTATATAGAGTATTTATTTTAAAAAGAACAACAACAAATGTGTACTTTTATTTAGTTTCTAGTTCTATTTATTTCCTTTAAGCCTGAAATTTCTATACAGTTGTGATCTGGAAAATAGTCTGAAATGTCATAACACATAATTTTGATTAATCAGACTGTTTCTCTTAGTTATTTATAAGAGCCAGATTGCAAATAATTTATTTACTGTAATACATTCTTACTGACTTGAATATTTCTATAAGAGTATAGGGAGTGTCTTGAGGCGAAGAACAGTATAGCACTGGGAGTAAAGGATAGCCTCTATTTAAATTAGTCTTTGCAGGTGTTGAAGCTTAATGATCCTGCTCTTGACCGATGGCTTGTGTTAATGAATACTGAAGTCAACTGCAAGTCTCCTACTGACTTTATGGGTCAGGCTATTTATTAGGCCTTGAACATTTCAAGCACAATCTCCTCTCACAACACAGAGGTTACTTCAGGTTCACATCATCATAGTTTCCAGTAAGCAGTTGTATGTATCTACCCTTCAGCTTTCAAAACTCTAGCTAGTAGTGAATGCTCTATAAGATAAATCTGTCAAAAAGTCTTACAGGAAGAAAAATGTGATGCAATTAGTATTTAAAGTATCTCTCATATTAATAATTTTACTCTTGTACCACAATAGCTTGTGTGAAGGGGTTAAACTTTCAACTTGGTTCGTAATTTCATATCTAATCACTTCTCTTTTTCAAAGAATTTTAGTGTTTTCTTTTTTCCTTAAACCCATTTTCTACCACAATGCTAGAAGGATACATCTGTATGATCTCTCCTTTCTTCCTGGAGGAATATCACTATTGGATTGGGAAGCACTGAAATATAGCCTGGCCACATCCTCTCTACACACTTCCTTCAGATATTTGTGTACATTCACAAGATACCTACTGAGCCTTCTCTTCCCTGGGCTAAGCAGTCCCATCACTCTCGGAATTTTATAGAATCATAGAATGCTTTGGATTGGAAGGGTCCTTTAAAGGTCATCTAGTCCAATCCTCCTGCAGTGATCATGCACATCTGCAACTAGATCAGGTTGCTCAAAGCCCCATCAAGCTGTGCTGAGGAGCCCAGAACTGGATACAGTACTCCTGATGTGTTCACACCAGTCCTGAATCAAAAAGGAAAAACCATCTCCTGAAACCTCCTGGCAACACTTTCTCTAATGCAACTAAGAATATCATTCACCTTCTTAGTTGCAAGGGCACATTGCTAGCTCAGGTTCAACTTTGTGCCCATCAGTACCACCATGTCCTTTTCTGCCAAGCTGCTTTCCAGCTGGTTAGCCTCCAGCATATATTGATGCATAGAGTGCTCTTCTCCAGGTGCATGGCCTTCCACTTTTTTTAAACTTCATGAGATTCCTGTTGGATCTCATTTATTCCCTCTAGTCATTTTTGTTTCTTCTTTCTTATGACCTATTTCCATTGTTGCAAGCCATACACAAGTGGAAAAGATAAAAACAAGTAAACAGACTAAAAAGTTTTAGATTAAAATGTATCATAGGTAATCTAGAAGGTGAACAATGTAAGTGGATGAAGATGTTCATAAAGACAAAGCACAATGTTGTTAAAAGCCCTTAGAGAATTCTGAAAATTGAAAAAATTAGTGAAATTTGTATGAAAATTCTGTGGAAGAGATGAAGGAAGTTAATAGCCAGGTATTGTTCTGAGGAAGATGATGATAGTCTATTCCGAATAATCAGTATATGGCAGATTGCTCCATCTTCTTTTTTCAGTGGTGCTGTTTTGTTTTTTTTTCACTAGTTCAATTTATATACAAAAGTGGAAGACATCTGTCAACAAGTATGGTCTTTTCCTCATCGTCACTGTATTCTACCTCTGGGTAAATAACAAAGAAAAATCTGTAGGGAACAAGTTTATACTGTGCTAAATTCAAATATCATATACATGTGACTGTATGTATTAAAAGGCAATGAACACAAACACCTTCACAAAATTCAAGAGAGATGGCTATAGATGGTTATAAAGAGTTTACTCTTTTTCTTTCAATCTTCGTGACCTACCTCATAATTTACATGTTAAACGTGTAAATGATGTTGCTAAATCCTGAGTAACTGCTTATTTAATCTCTGAAATTATTTTGACAGAAGTAGATTTTGGATGGTTTTTCACATTCTGTATTGCAGATTCAGTTATTTTTACCTCATACAAAGTAATTAAGGAATTTTTCTGTCAATATGTGTAACACAAGGAGAATTTTATTTAAATTTCTCTTAAAATCACAATTTATCCCAATGGATACAAATTGCAATGAGGAAAACTTGATTAGAAAATTTACTTGATGATTTAATATAATAGAAGATTATTAATGAAGGAAGTAATGAAGAGCCTAACTAGTTAAAGATCAATTCTTAATTAATCATGGATTTTCTGTTTAGTCTGAGTAGCAGACCAAGACAGATGACAAAGAAGTTGGAAAAGTTCAAAAGGTTATGAGGCCATTCTATGAATGGCCTCACTTGATGCAAATATATTAGTTTAGTCATTAAGGCCAAGCTCAGGTTTACGCACTAGCGCAGAATTCTTTCTTTTATAATTTTTAATTTTGGCTCAGGCTGACTATCACTCTCTCAGATTATGTTTAAATCATTGGTTTGGGGACATTGTCTGCCAGAAACTGTTTCCAGTCAGGCTATTTCCTGATTAGGCTGCCTTATTGGAGGTAGTGGTGTAATTCTGGCATGTGTCCACAGGTTGCAGCATGCCACCTGGCCTTCAAACAGGGAGTGTTCTGTAGATTGCTCAATTTGTTAATACAGATATAGGTTTAGATTCTAGAGACCCCCCAAAATGGTAATTTTGTAACAAGTTCCAAATACTAAACATGGATATGACATAGCTAGTATTTTCACTGGGGTGAAATCTGGAAAGAATTTGCCCAGATAATGCAAAGTAAGCAGTCATTCATGGAACTTTCCTGTACCTCTGTCTTTTGTGATCAGTTCACTCACAAGCTAAATGCATGTATGCTAATTTTGATAGTATGGAAAAGAAGTTAGAATGTGAGATACCATTAGAGCAGATTAATATTTTGCTTCTAATTACAAGAATGGAATAAGATTTGAGGGGCTTTGGGAGGGGTTATTTTTGCAAAGTGATATGTGATTGAAGTTCAATATTTAAAAGGGAAGCATGGAATGAATGGTAAAATAGTTTTTAAAGAAGTTTCTTCTTAATATCTTTATGTGTTCTCATCTCAGAAGGTCTAATCAAAATAATCGAGTATCAGTTTGAATAGGATCTTGTCTTCCAACCTGTAACTGTCCAAAAATTTTATTGTAAGTTTCTGAAATGTTAACCAACAGTCTGAAATTAGAATCCAAGAATAAAATTTTCTAAGCTGATGTGACAATGAATGTGTAATAGGCTTAAAATCACCTGTGTTGAAACAGTCCTTACTTTACTTCCTTTAAGATACACAAGTATAGATTGCAACTTCTTCTAACTTGCAAAAGTTAAATAGGTTCTTTCTGATTTTTTCCCAAATTTACTTTTTATGTTGTTAGTTAGAAAATTAGCTATTTCAAGTGACAATGGATTGATAGTACCAGAAACATCTTGTAGGCCACTGATAAGATCCTGAAGTGGAAGAAATATGGAATTTCCAGAACTGTTGAGCTAAACCACTTTTACTATGACCTAGACAGTCAAGTATTCCCTCAGCGAATAACTTGCTATCTGATAGAAAGTTGTTCTAACTATATAAGATTTTTGCAGTGTGTTACCATTATAAAGGACTGTTTCCAAAAAGAAAATAGCTGAGACAAGTAAGCATTTTTATTTATGGATTAAGCCATAATTTTTCATGATATAAGCAGCATCTTTCAATTTATTGGAATATTTGTGTCACATTTATTTTTTTAACCATTTTGTATATTTACTGGTATCATTTATCAGAGATCCAAGGAGTTGTAAAATTGGTCTGTTGCTATGGTGAGCTCTTCAAAGAAAATTAAAATAAAGAATGAAGAAAACTCATGCTTGATATATTTACAGATAAGGAAATAAACTATTTTCCATTTATCTTTGCCTGTATTTCTTCTTTTCATTTTCAATTTTTCCATAAACTAGCAAATACAATTTCTTCATTCTTCTCTGATTATCAATAGAGTCACAAGAGAGAGAAAAAGAAATGTGATAGTAACATGAAAAGTTGGGACAAAATGGACCAATATTGAGACCAATATTGTTTAACATCTGTGTCAGTGACAGACAGTGGGACTGAGTGCACCGTCAGCAAGTTTGTTAACAACACCAAGCTATGTCAACCTGCTGGAGGGAAAGGATACCATCCAAAGGGACCTTGATAGGTTTGAGAGGTGCGAGTCCTCCTATAAAGGTCCCTTCCTCTAGATGTGTGCAAATCTCATGAAGTTCAGCAAGGCCAAGTGCAAGGTCCTACACCTGGGCCGGGGCAATTCTAAGCACAAATACAGACTGGGCAATGAGTGGATAGAGGCACTGCAGAGAACAATTTGGGAATGTTGGTGGATGAAAAACTGAACATGAGCCAGCAATGTGCACTTGCATCCCAGAAAGCTGGCTGTGTCCTGGGCTGCATCAAAAGAAACATGGTCAACATGTCAAAGGAGGTGACTCCTCTCCTCTACTCTGCTCTGGTGAAACCCCGTCTGGAGTACTGCCTTCAGCTCTGGATTCCCCAACATAAAAAGGCCATGAACATGTTGGAGACAGTCCAGAGAAGGCCCATGAAGATTATCAGGTGGCTGGACCACTTTCACTATGGGGGCAGGCTGGGAAATTTGTGGTTGTTCAGTCTGGAGAAGAAAAGGCTCTAGGGAGACCTTATAGTGGCCTTCCAGTATTTAAAGGGGGCCTATAGGAAAGATGGAAAGAACTCTTGATCAGAGAGTATAGTGACAGGAAAAGGGGTAATTTTTTCAAACTGAAAGATTTAGATGAGCAGTTTGGTTTACTGGAAGGTGTCCTTGCCCATGGCAGTGGGGTTGGAACTAGATGGTATTTAAGGTCCATTCAAATCAAAACCATTCTATGATTCTATGAGTGATAAGAGAATCCTGTACAAGTTGTGCATTTTAAGACCTGGAAAACTTAAGCCAGAAAGTGTTTGAGGAATTGTTCCCGTACAAAATCACATCTCAGCAAACATGACTGAGTAACACAAGAATACAGAATAATAAATTTATATTATCTGAAAAAGTTTCACTTAAATTCTCATAGTCAGTTTTAAAACAGATCTCCAGACTTAGAAAATTGTGCATCATATGGAAAGAAATTAGACGTGAAAATTAATGACAACTCAATTCAGTTTCAAGAATTTAGAAAAACCAAGCATGCCACAATGTTTACACCAACTAAAAACCAGGAGCATCAATTTTTGGATTTTTTGTTGTTTGTTTTTTTCCAACAATGGGATAAATGTAATATACTTCATGGAAATTAAAAAAAAAAAATGTAAAATTTCTTTTAGTTATCAATTCAGGCATAATTCTTACTATTACCTACACTGTAATTATCTGCAGTGCTAAAAATTGTTCTGACTGTATACCTGGAAGACAGCTGAGAAGGATTTTGAGACATTAAGTTTTGAAATATAGTGTGAAAATCCAATTTATAACGAATGATTCAGTTTTTTCTGGAATTTGAGCTTCAAGTTTATAGTTCAAATCTATATTGAAAATAATTCAAACCAACATTGCTGAAGAAATATAATTTCCTGGAGATATTCTGGTGTTCTTTCTCATGTCAAACACTGAATGTTCTATCTTATCTGTTATTGATATTTTTATTTTTTAAAAAATGAAAATCCTTTCCAGTAATTACTTAAGTAGCAGCTGGAAATAATTTTAAGGGTGTTATTTTTGTGTTTTTTCTTAACTAATAAGATATAAGGTTTTAGGGCTAAACAGAAACGTATATTTGGTATAACAAGATAAAATTCATATTTTTATAATAAAAACTTAGAAACTTTTGAAATATGGAATCAAAAGAAGAAACATTTAAGAGAAGATAAACTTTATAAGTTTTTCCTATATTTCTTAAACTTTTTTTTCTGAAGAAAAATATCAAAGTTATTTGCTAGAACACAATTGACAGGAAAGCAATATTATAGAGTAAAAATTAACTAAAAAGTTCATATTTATAATTTAATACCTATTTAAATGTTTACTTCATTATTTCATAAGTATATCCTTGCTTTTCTTGCTGTTAAAATATCTTGCATTTCACTCTAGTTTCTCTTTTTTCAGGGACTGTCTCACCTCAAGGCACTGACATAAATGTCTAGGTATTTCAGGTTATCTAAACCAGCAGCTCTGGTAATGGTAGATTGAAATGTTGCAGCAAACAAATGACCATAAATAATGTATAAAGGATGAAAGCCCTCCTCTTTTATTGCTGTAGCCTGCAGTGCATCTCCAGGCAATCCATCCATTTACCAAGTAGAAAGTACATTTTAGTTCTTCCACATTATCCTGAAGAAAAGAGAGCTCATCTGAGAAATTCTCAAGCTTCTTTCTAGACAGTAAGTCAAAAAATTCTCCAGTCACCATGAGAAATCAATTATGAATGTTTCTGTGTATGTAAGTGAAATAAAGATCCCAGGTTTTATTAAAATATTGGGTATAGAGGAAAGAAATCTTAAAAATAGAGTTAAAATTCTCATAGTATGACATAAAAAGTTTTGTCTATAAAACATTTAACAAATATGCCCCAACTTTTTTAAATAGTCAATGAATGCTATGAATATGTGATAAAACAGAGAAGAATACACAGTCGTTAAAATGTCAAAAATGATATGAGAAGTCAGCATAGTCCACTTTAACATGAAGCATAAGTTCTGATGCTGTCTCAGTGCTACCAGGCAATCCATAGAGGAAACACTCAGTAGTCTAGACTCTTCAGCATCTTAAGTTTTCCTTATTTTAAGGCTGCATTAATATATGCCACATACACTTACAGCATTACATAAAAGTACAGCTGACACTCAAATCTGGTTAACCCATTTATTGAACGAAGGATGGAAATTACAAAAAAAATGTAAAATAATGTTACATCCCTATTCAATATATTCCTCAATGACCTGGAGAAAGTGATGGAGTATATCCTGAGCAAATTTGCTAATACAAAAACTGGGAGGAGTGGCTGACATGCCAGAAGGCTATGTTGCTGTCCAGTGTGATCTGGACAGGCTGGAGAGCTGGGTGGAGAGAAACTTACTTAAATTCAGCAAAGACAAGTGTAGAGTACTGCATGTGGGGAAGAACAACCTTATGTATCAGCACAGATTGGGGACTGACCAGCTGAAGAGCATCTGGGGAGTCCTGGTAGACAACAGAATGACCATGAGCCAGCAATGTGCTCTTGTACCAGTAAGGCCAATGGTATCCTGAGATGTATTAAGAAGAGTATAGCAAGCAGGTTGAGGGAGGCTATCCTCCCCTTCTACTCTGCCCTGATGAGGCCCTATTTGGAGTATTGCATCCAGTTCCAGACAAAGGACTATAAATGATGAAAAACTACTGGATAGAGTCCAGCACAGAGTCACTAAGGTGATTAGAGGGCTGGAGCACCTGCAATATGAGGAAAGGCTGAGAAAGCTGTGTCTGTTTAGACTGGAGAAGAGGAGGCTGAGGGAGGATCTCATCAATGCTTAAAAATGCCTGAAGAGTGAGTGTCAGGAAGACGGGACCAGACTGTTCTCAGTGGCATACAGTAACAGGATAAGGGGTAGTGGGGGCAAGATTGAAAACAGGAGATTCAACCTATGCATAAGAAAATAATTCTTTACTGCGAAGGTAACAGAGCACTGGAAAAAGGCTGCCCAGGTCTACAACATCGACCTCTGTCTCTGGAGACATTCAAATCTGTCTGGACACATTCCTGTGTGATTTACTCTAGATGATTCTGCTTTGCAGTTAGATTGGACTAAATGATCTTCAGGGATCCCTTTCAATCCCTATCATTCTGTGATCCTGTGATTCTGCAGCTCCTGATGCTGGGAATCCTGACTGTTGTTGTTGTAATTAGACTTAAGTTTTAAGGAGCTAATTGCTTAATGAATAGCTAATCACTATTTTAATTAAATTAGTTTATTAATTTATATTAGGATAAGGAGCACAGAATTTTACTTATGCTAAAAGTCGTGTGTAGGCCTTAGCAAAAGCCAGAGCTGTGCAGGCTGCAAATTTGGCAGAGAATGTTTTGTACTTGTAAAATGTCTTACCGCACCCTGTCTCTGGTCTCACTGCATCTGTACTTTAATAACAATACCAGCATATTTCATATAGACAGATCAATAGGTTGCATTTCACGCAGGCATGCCTCCCTACCTCCCTACTCCCCCATTTTTATTTTGTGGTTAAATGTGGTCTCACCCCAATTGCCAGCGATTGTATGGAAATAAGATATATGAATATTAATAAGGGTTGAACCAATCATTATAAAGGTTAAAATTAATAGCGGACAGTGTATGCATGTTTATGTTAACATATTATAATTTTGTAAAAGAGTGTATAAATAGATTGAATTTTTGTTGATGTATTCGAAGCACGGAGTGATTCCCAGGCTTCCCAGCGCTGCAATAAAGAAGTGCCCGCTTATCTACATGTAGATAAGTTCTGTCGTTTTTGCGACCTTCCCTTTGAAAATCGCAACATTGTGGCTTCAGACAATCCCTTTCTCATGGACCATGGCACACAGTGCAGAGTTCCCATCCGTGGTGAGATTCATCAGCTTTAAATTCACTAGTACTCTTACAGGGCCTACCTCACAACACAGATTCATCAGTCACTGATAAGACCAATGTTTACAATGTGGACTTAGCTTTGTATAGTCCCTTGGACAATGCATGCCAATACACTTATTTTCATAAAGGTGTAGTTCCCAAACAGGTGCATATAATATTTCAGATGGAGAAGACAATGGACTATATGTATAGTTATGATTGAACATATAGTTAACATGGAACATTTGTGATGTCTTGACCTTGACAGTTTCCAAGTGCCCACTCAGTCAATATTTCATGCACCTTCCTCAACAGGACAGGGGAAGAAACTAAGATGAAAAAGCTTTTGGATCAAGATAAAGACAGGGAGATCACCATTACCATCACAGGCAGCCCAGACTGGACTTGGGGAAAGTTAATTTAATGTATTGCCAGTTAAAGTAGTTTTCGATACTGAGACTCCTGCCTTTCCCCAAGCTCCAGTACACTGCATTCCCCACTCGTCTACCTCCACCTTACCCTGAGAAGAATGGCAAATGATGGCTCCAAAGTCCACCATTCCTTCTGGGCATACTGCCTGCTCTGGCATGGTCCTTTCCACAGGCTACATCACAGATATCTGCTCCATTGTGCCTCTTTCCACAGGCTGCAAGGAAATACCTGTTCCACCTTGGTCTTTTTCAGAGACTGCAGAGGAATCCCTGCTCTGGCACCTGGAGTACCGCCTCTCATTCCTTCTTCTTTCACCTTGGTATTCATAGGGTTCTTCCACTTTTTTACTTTACTCTTCACCACGTTTGTGTCATTTTGCCCCTTCTTCAATGTTCTCTCCAAGTCACCATCGTCTGAGTTGACATGGCGACATCCCCTCCCAACTTGTTCTGCCCCCCACAGCCTACTTGCTGGTGGGGCAGCATGAAAAACAGAAAAGACCTCGACCCTGTAAGCACTGTTCAGCAATAACCAAAACATCTATGTGTTATCAAGGCTGTTTTCAGGACAAATCCAAAACATAGCACAATACAAGCTACTATGAAGAAAATTAATTTCATATCCCAATCAAAACCAGTACATCTGGCCTAGCATGTATGGAAATTTTTTGTTTCCGCTTTACATTATCTTGCATTTTCCCAATCTTATAGTTCCTGTCATTGGACACCATTGGAGCACGGGTAATTTAACAATAAGAGCAATACCTTCAAGCTCGCATCATCCGTCCAGCTTCTAACAGTGTCAAATATGCATCTAAATGTAGTATTTCAAAAGGGACATACTTTTCAGTTGGTGTAGAGAGGTGTTGAGAGTAGAACACAAGAGGAAACTGCCTCCTCTCATTGTCAGAGGCTCCAATGGACCATGTATCATCAGATACTAGGGCTTATAATTCAAATGGTTTATGGGCCAATCTGAACCCTGGAGACACCACGTGAGGCAGTCTATCTAGCTTGTACAAAAGTCAATTTTTTCCTTTTTTCCCAATTTGACTTGCATCTTTTCCCTACTTATTTGAAACAACGCCACAAGATCTGTGTGAGATGGGGGAGAAATTGTCTCCAATAATTCAGAATTCTAATGAAGTTTTAGACCTCAGTTTTATTTTGAGGATTCAGCCACATGTAAGACAGTTTGTTAGACCACTTCAGGTATCATGTGATTTGATGCCTGTCATACATTCTGTAACAGGCGCTTGTATCTCTTTTGGATTGTTCTCCCATCTATGCTTTTGCATGAGGTATAAAACATTGCTAAGAATTTCTCCCACTTCCAGATCAGTGGTCCCAGTAATGATAGTCACATCCATGTAATGGATAAATTTATAAACTAGAGAGATGTTATTGTCTGCCAGATGTTGTGCCACTAGCCCGTAGCAGATAGCAGGACTATACAAATACCCATGAGGCAGGACAGTGAAAGTATATTGTGGTCATTCCAAAGAAAGGGCAAATTGTTCCTGGGATTCTATAGTAATGAGTAGGCTAAAGAAAGCATGAGCCATATCAGTCACAGCATGCCATGTTCCAGCTTCTATATCGATGCATTCGAAGAGTGTCACGATAATTTGGAACAATTGCAGCCATGGGAGAAGCTGCTTTATTTATTAGCTGGTATTCTACCGTCATGCGTTGGGAACCATCTGGCTTCTTTACGGGCCAAATAGGACTATTAAAGGGAGAGTAGTATGCCAGATAATAGCCTTCTCCAACAATAGTTTGTCTGAGCGATTTCAGCATGCCTCCCTGGGTAACCAGTAGTGTTTTGAGGTTACTGGCTTTGGAGATGGCAGTAAAATAACTGGTGCAGTAAAGTACTTAACCCAGCCTGAATTCCTAAGGAGTATCTTCCACCTGAGGTAAAAAAGGTCTTACCCATGAAAAAGTTATCCTTTATCATTTATTTGGGAACTTGAGTCACGCCTACTGAGGCAATAAATGTTGGATATTTTCCCAGTTGTAGGATGAAGTGAGCTTCAGAGAATGACTCTTCAGAGCCACCAAATGAATGCATAGTTATAAGATGACTGTGTAGGTGACAGGAAGGATCACTGTGAATCTCAGTTAATTGAGTCCCCAACTGCAAGAGATACCCATTGTCATTTTTTAATTATTATTCTATTTTAACAGGTAACTAATAGGATTTATGTTCGATCATCATCTTGTCCCAATCCAGCCACTTGGTGCAGCTGGAGGTTTGCCATGCCTAATCAATCCTGATGTTGGTTTCAGTATTGTTTTCAAAGCAGAAAGGAAATTAAGTCCAGAGAGATGTTAGACTGGGTGGTTTCTTTCACCTCATATCCCTGACTAGCAAGGGGAGACAATAATGTTACTCGATCAGTAGTACACACCTTTGGAAGGCTTCTTTTTCAGCAGTGTATATAGGTCCCAACTGTAGGGGATTGGCTTTCTTTCTATCAGCTTTCTTTTTGTCTATATCTTCTTGGCCACATGCTAATAATATTTCCTTCTGAGTCACATTTCTGTGCATCTATAATGTGTGACCTGAGACTTTCCTTCTTGGATTGGTGTTTATCCAGTTGTCCACATAGGAGGATGGCATCTGGAACAGTTTTTGTCTGGGCAGTCTCCAAAGGATGAAATAGTGTCCTTTAGTATAAAAAAACTGCCTGCAAACAAATGGAACTACATACCAGAGGTGAATGCTTTGGTAACTGGTCTCAGTAAGTTGTGGGATTCTATTCGCTGCTTCACAGCTAACTCCTAAGGATTTGCCCAGCCACCTCCAGATGCTTCCATGCAACTGATTTATCGTCTTAATCGAAAGTGGAGGGGTACTGTGCATGGACAGTTTAAGCATAAAGTCATTTATGTTGGAAAAGACATTTAAGGTCATCAAGTCCAACTATAAACCTAACACTGTCAAGTTCACCCCTGCACTAAGTTACTAAGCACCACTTCTACATATCTTTACAATGCCTCCAGGGACAGTGACTCCACCACTTCCCTGGACAGTCTGTTCCAAGGCTTGATAATCTTTAAATTTGTCCTAATATACAATCTGAATCTCACTTGGCCCAACTTGACACCATTTCCTCTTGTCCTTTCACTCATTACTGCGTTGAACAAACCGATTCCCAGCTCTTGAGCAATAAGGTCTCTCCTCAGCCTCTAGGCTAAACAATTACAGTTCCCTCTACTGTTCCTCCTAAAACTTGTTCTCCAGACTCCTCTCCAGCTTTGTTGCCCTTCTGAGATGCTCCAGAACCTCAATATTTTTCTTGTAGTGAGAGACCCAAAACTGAACACATGATTTGGGGTGCAGCTTTGCCAGTGCTGAGTACAGGAGGACAATCACTCCCTAGTCCTTTGGACCACATTATTTCTGATAGAGGCCAGGATGTTGTTGGCCTTCTTGGCCACCTGAGCACACTGCTGGCTCATATTCAGCCAGCCCCAAGCCTCTGGTGGCCAGTTTTCCAGTCACTCTTCTCCAAGGCTATAGCGTTTTATGGGGTTGTTGTGACCCAAGTGCAGGGTCACATTTTACCTTGGCATTTTACCTTGTCGAAACTCATACAATTGACCTCAATCCATCCATTCAGCCTGTTGAGATTCCTCTGTAGAGCCTTCCTACTCTCAAATATTTCAACACACTTGCCGAACATGGTGTTGTCTGCAAAATTCCTGAAGGTACACTCGATGATCTTGTTCAGATCACTGATAAAGGTATTAGGCAGAACTGACCCCAATACTGAGCCCTGGAGAACATCACTTATGATTAGCCATCAGCTGTATTTAACTCAGTCACCACCACTCTATGGGCCTGGCCATCCAGTCGTTTTTT
>NW_009699700.1:0-454 GCF_000703405.1 Apaloderma vittatum
GCCTCTTCTACAAAGGACCTAATACTGCTCTATTTTCTCCTCTCCAGCGCCTCTTTCTCATTCTGTTCCTACCACACTCCCCTTCCTTCTTCAGCTATACTTTTTGTCATTCCCTCTCATTCTCATCCTTCTGAGCCTCAGTCATCAGCCTCCACCTCTTCGGTGCATATTCTTCTTCCTCTTCATCATTTTTTTTCCTGTATAAAACCCAGCAGGCTGTCACCCCAAGCAACACCTGCCTCAAGCCAGGGTCTCAGAGCCACTTCCCAGCTCCCTTGAGGTTTTTTTTGCCCTCTGAAACTCCACCCGCACTCGGCTTCTTTGCCAGCACTCAGGACTTTTGAAAGCTATTATTTGCTCCCATTAAATTAACTGACAGAGCAATGTTAGGCCCTTAATGTTGATTTTCCATGCAGTTCTTCAGTATCAGCAGAGTTTTGGTACCCCCCAGATA
>NW_009699701.1:0-24263 GCF_000703405.1 Apaloderma vittatum
TTTATATATATATATAAAAAATCTTAACCTAGATATATAAAAGTTAAGATTTTATCAGCCTGCTTTTCAGCCAGCTCAGAAAAGAAACTTCCTCCGACTACAGAAACAGTGAAAAAATCAGCTCTCTACATCTCAACACTTCTCAAAAAACCTCAGGAAAACTCTCAGTGTCCCCCAGCCTTCAAGAACCCTACAAAGCCAATGCTTGAAAGACTAAAAGTGGTTAGATACCTGAATCATAAGTTGAACGATAAGTTGATGGGAGTTAGTTGTCTGCATTCTGCACTTGAACGTTTAACTCTCACGTAGGACTTTCCTGGATGTGATGTCTACCACTTTGCATTTTTATCCATTCATTGTGCCCCTATTTTGGACCTCTTAATGTGAAGTGCTCTTTAAAAGTGTTTCTAACACTCTCCATGGCTGTCATTGTTAGAACTCAGTACTACTTGAAAGTTGATGTAGTGAGGCCGAGATCTTTTTCAGACCTTACCCCAGATTTTTAAAATACCTTGGGATGGGAGGTGCTGTTAAGGCAAGTGGAAAAATACACATGCTAACAAATGGCTGCAATGAATGTGTCAATGTTTTTGCTGAAGAGGTCCAATTTTATACTTTCAATTTTAAGAATGAAAACCAAACAAATTTAAGTTGATGGTCTCATTGTGGAACTCCAATGAGTTAGTGTGACTCAAAAAAGACAGTGGTACTGGAGTTATGTTCCAGAATTCATTTCAACTTTATAAGTAAAAATTAAAATGACGATGCTTCTAAAATTGAAATTATGGATAGCTTAAAAAAATCTGGTTAAATATTAGGCAGTGTTTTAAGATTTTAATCTTTTTTTTTCAGGAAAAACACCAAAGCTGCCTAAATCACATATGATAAATATAGGGGAATTGGTACACAGAAAAAACAAACCGCCAAGTACTGTATAACTTTGTTCAACAAATGAGGTCACAGCATTGTAAGAAAACAGAAAATTCATGCACAGAGGTATTTCAGAAGAAGACAGTGAAGCATTTGTCTTTTGACACCAGTCAAGGAAAATAAAAGAAATTGCTTCATAATAGTTCAAACGTATCATGTAACTCTGAAGCAGGAAAACCAAAGACATTTTGCAAAAATTGTTAGGTGTCCTGTGTAATAACCTGTTTAGGTCAGGGCCACTTCTGATTTCTAGGAAGTGAATTATTTTGTGAATAGTGAGCCTTCTACAGAAATTTTGAGAAAATTCATAGAGTATGAGAAGGATGAAATAGCAACCTACCCTGTCTGCTCATCCAGAGGAGTCTCTTTAACAAATCACAGTGTGCAAGTGATATGTGCTGGAACTGCATTTTGATTGTACTGTAGTATCAAGATAAAATATGACACCAAAGATGAGGCCAGGTGTAAGTGCCACCTACGTAAATCAGAAAACAGCCTCGAGTGTCTAGAATATATGACCTGTCAGTTTCTGCACAACTTTAATCTGAAGGTTCAGTTTCAAAAATGACTTGAGGAACTGCAAAATGTTTTGTCCTTTCTCTTTCTTCATAGTATTTGAGCAGGGAAATCCCCATCATCTTGGATGCTCTTTGACTGTTTTGTTCCTTGGCTTACAGTTGTTCCTAAAGGAAAATCATTAGTTGTCATATGTACCTGGGACTCTCCAATTTTTAGGTCACTTTATTTATTCTACAGTGCTTATCTGTTCCTTGCTTGCTGCAAATCTCTTCAGTAAGTCCCCCAACAGATCTAGACCAAAGAGTCAATATCCTGCTGGCTCTGTAGCACAGATTTCTCCAAACTGTTTCATCTTTCTTACTACTCTGGGAACTGTTTATGGCAGACCATTTGCTTCAGTTTCTGAGCCCTTTTTTTGGAGCCCATTTGGTCCTAAACTACACTCAGAGCAGTGACCACATTTCAACAGCTCATCTTCCAGATTTGCAGGAGGAAGCACCAGTTCCCACTAGGGACCTGTGCTTACTATACTGCTCAAGACCATTTGAGATGGTGTAGCCTGAAAAAGTGAGAAAAAGAGAAGATCTTGAGAAAATTGGCCAATGTGTTCCAGACCAGTGAATTAGCTAAGTTAGGCGTTGTCAGGGAGTTTCAAAAGTCAGGACTAGGCTGAGAACATCCCCAGGAAATGCTATACTTTGATAATCCTCTCTCTTTTTTTTCACTTTTGGCTTGATTAAATATGGTTTTTTTTCATCATTATTGTAATGTTAGAACTGCTAACATTTTCTTTCTGTTGAGGAAGATTACTTAGAAGAATGAAAACAGAGTTACTGTTCACTCTCTGAACTCTAATTGCTCGTATTTTTAATTAAGTATACTTTTTTCCTTTTTGAATATTTCAGTCAATGTATTTACAGGATTTGACATGAATTTCCCAAGTATACTTGCCCTGGTAACACAACACTCAGAAGTCTCTACTTTTGTAACATCAAATTGTACTTGAAGATTTAAAAATATACAGTGCAAGAGTGCTAGGCCACATTAATAATTATAACTTATTTTAAAGTATATTTGTTTCACTTACATGCATATAAGAAGTCCCTTGAGTTAGATACAAGAATGGCAATATAACTTTCTCAAGCTGCTTATAAATTTTCACACGGAAGCCTCTCTCTTTCGGAAATTAATGACAGAAACTGCTACTAAACCTTATATTCTTTCTACAGGTTGTTAGACCATATTTGAGGATGTTGCTCCATAGATATAAGTCTGTAATTGTCTTAGTTATCTCCATGGTCACTGTAAATTTGTCACATATTGTCCTGAGAGAAGGAGCTACTGAGTGCTTCCATTATTCATGGCTATCCTATACTCAGAGGGGAAAATGGACACTTTTTCTTGTAGATGTATTATGTTACTTTTCTGAACTTCTTTCTGGTGCTCTCAATATATTTGAAGGTTTTATGTCAGAGTTCTCCAGTGAAGGGCAGAGTAGACACTCTAAAAATATGTGTGCAAAATTATCATTGTTTAACTACTCTAGCTTCTAATCCAATGAAATTAAATTCCCTTTTAGGCCATAAAACTAATGCTACACTGTATTTTAGATGAGCAAAAAATATATAAAAAAATCAGTTAGAAAATTATCTTTCAATGGAATCAAAAATACTACTGAAGCAAGAGAGTTATTTACTTAGGGAAAATTTCTTAAAGGACTACATGTAAAGTGGAAATTACTAAATACCCTTCATGATCTTTAAAATCCCCCCTTTCATCTGCCCCATATTCTGCAGATTTTTCTCCACATAGGGCTCCAAAACCACCAAATAATATCTTTTTAATTCAGAGAAAACATGGTGTGTCCCATGAAAAAAATCTTCTTCAGCAGTTGTTATATAGCAGTATGCTCTACATACTATAAGTCATTGTAAGGAAGAAACACACATATGTAATTTTCAAATGTACATGTAGGGGATAAGAAATAAGAGTGGTCGCTATGGAGACTTTTGTAAAGAATGTTGCAGATACCCTAACATTTAAAAAAATATATTCATGGTAATTCTGCTTGGAAAATTGCATTCACTTCTACTTTTCACTTTATTCTAGTCATATTTTGCATTTATAAGCTTCTTTTTTAATACAAAGAAGAAAATAAACTGTTATACTTTATGCAAAAGGCAAGTTTAATAGATGACCAAGTAGAATTTAGATTAGTGTATTCATTTTTTGCAATAATAAAAGTTTTCTGACAACATCCTAATGCTTTAGAGACTTCTTTTATCTGAATGAAAAAAACAAAATGACAAGTTTGCTTCTGGAGATAAAAATTGAATTATATCTTATATGTTTAATAATTAATGTATTCTATATACTAGCTGCTTAGACTAATGCAAATATTGTATGAGATCCAAATATGTTTTTGCTACAATTGAATGAGTCAGCAATATGTACTTTGTCAGTAATATGCAGAACCTACTGATATTTAGAATTGCTTTTAACTCAGCCATATTTTATGTTTACATAGTCTCAGTGGTAAAATAAACATGAAAAAACATCTGTGCAAATAAATTTGGTATCACTAAATGACTTACTCTCAAATGACACCAGAAAGAAGGCTCCTGGGAAAATCTTAACAACAGTAATGTCACATCACAGCTTTTATAACTTTGTCTCAGCATGGCATGCCACAGAGCAAGCTGTCTGCTAGTTTCATTAAATTATTTGGAAATTGCTTTGCGTTATGTGCTGTGGTACATTTTCAGAAAATATTATGCTTCTGTTAAAGTTGAAAATGGTTCTCATTGATTCAGTTGGTCTACAATGGGGTACTTTTAGGGAATCATAGAATCATAGAATGGCCTAGGCTGGAAGGGATCTTAGAGATCTTTTAATCCAACCTCCCTGTCATGGGCAGGGACGCCTCTCAACTAGATCAGGCAACACACAGGGACAGAACGGGGAATGGTGAGCTATGAGAAACACTGGAGTTCCTGTGTCTTGCTTACCTGACTCTATCAATGGTTCCACACAAATGATGAGCAACTGAACCAGTTGTCACTCTAAAAACTTCCTTTGTAATGATAGAGAAATGCTGAGAAGAAGAATTGAATGTCGTAAATTTAAGGGCAAAATACAGGCTGTTAATAACATTGATGTAATTCTAAACCCAGCATTCCAATTTTATTTTAGACTTTATATTACCACAAGACCTGTTGATTCTATGATTCTAATATCTCATGATCTCAGCGTGAATAATTTATTCCTTTTTGTAAGTTATCACCTGTTATTCTTAATTTCAGATCTCTGCACTAGCAGATATCTGATGTTCTGATGTCTTGAAGTTCTCGTTTCAGTGGACTTTCTGTCCTACAATATTTTACTGAGATGACTTACTCCTTCTAAGTGGGGCTTTCAAATTATTTTCACTTTCTAGCTATCCAGAAACTTTGAAATCCCTATGAGTAGGAATGGCAAAGATTTTTTGACTTTTTGAAAGGTTTAGATTTGTTATCTAAACCCACAAATATGACAGAACAAACAAAAACTTTCTAGTTATTATACCTTCCTACATAATCAGATTTCCACTCCTAGGTAAGCTAGTTGAGGCACACACTGTCTCTTGTTCGAAGAGGTAGAGGACACTGTCTTCAGAGTTGTGGCTAGGACTCAGGTGTTTGAAGCCTTCTAGCTTGTAAGACCTTTGCTAACAGCTCCATGCCACAAAAGGGATGAGGTTGCTGTCAGCTGCCTCCTTAAAGGGAGGTGATGTGGCAGCTGACAAAGGCTTGCTAAAGACCTGACAAAGACTGGGGCCTTCTGCCCGGTGCTCGCCTCACCTTTTGGCTCCCGATGGGCTGGAAGTGGCTACAGGTGAGGCGAGATGAGGATGTCAAGGCCCCCCTCCCCGGCTGGTCTGGTCCGGTCCGAGCCGCTTCTGCCGGGAGCAGCGGGGCTGCCCTCGGGGTCTCTCCCCTGGGAGCAGGACACGCCCCGGGACCCTTCCCGGGATGGAGCGAGCCCTCAGCCTGCGCTGGGGAGTGACGCTGCCGGGAATGGCCCTGATGTGAGCCCTCGTCCTGCGAGTGAGCGGGTCCCCTGCTCTGGGCACCCTGGGGCTGCAGGGTTTCCCCTCTGCTGTGCGCACCTGTTGGGCCAGCTTTCTGAAATGGAATATTGCTGAATTCTGAAGGTGTACAATGGTCCATTCCTGGCTGACACCCCAACTGGTAACATACTTTGGTCTGCAGGAGTGCTAGTTATTACTACCCACCTACTCTTTGGGTAGTTGCCTGGTTGGAATGAATCTTCCTTTTGAGTATCTGCTCCCTCTGTTTCATAGGTGGCTCTGTAACAGGTGATCAATAATTTCAGGAAAGAAACCCTGTCTTCTTTGCCACATATTAATCACTTAAATTTCCTTTCATAACCTATATGGTCAGTAAATGTTGCGTGCGGGTTGCTATTCAACCACATTTCACAAGTAGCTGAGAAAAAGCAGTATCGTTAGATTAGAAGAAAGCAAGATCATTTCTGTATGCTTGAAAATGTGGTTTGCCTGCCTTTAGGGTGACTGTAGAATTATCTTGCACAGAGCTGGTATTTAAAGGAAGAGATGTAATAAATGAGGGAAAATAAAAAAAACAGAGTAGTCCAATATCTGGAAAAAAATTTACTTGACAGGTAAAAGTGTAAGCAAAAACTAGTTAAAAATACAATAAATTGATCTACTTATATTCACTTAACTGTTTCTTTGTTGCTGGTAGTGAAATACTGGTTTCAATTATGGAGTGGTGCCTTTTGTAACAATTAGTTTTTTGGTAGAAAAAATTAAACAACATATAAAAGACATTCTATGAAACTCCAAAATATTGGAATTGCATTCAAATATCTTAATGTTATTTTGAGTTATAATTGATACAGAACATTTAAATGTAAGAGTAACATTTTTATTACAGAACCTTCTTCCTAAGTAGGTCATACAAGACTTCTCTTTCGTGTCTGTAATGTATTAATAATACAGCAGTTTAATTAGGTATAATGCAGAAGGAGTTTAGGTCACACTTTTTGATATAAAGTTGGAAGAAGCACAGTTGAAGCTAGAGGTAACTTTCATATGTTAATAAATTTTTTGTTTTTCAGGGTAGATGTCAAGTTTTTAGCAGATTATTATTTTTTGGTCATTACTGGAGAGTTTAATGAATATTTATTTTCCACTGCGTACATTAAAATTGTGAAAACGGATGTATTCTCTCACAAAGTGGAATTAGATAACTACTGTGGATGCTAGAGGATACGAAACCAGGTTTACAGTTTCAAATAGATGCCTGGATGTGGAATAACATATATAGACAAAATTTCTTGAGTAAAAACTCTCCTTTTACTGAGGCACTGCTTTGGTAACATTTTACTAATATAGCTGACTAAAGGTTACCTGTTTTGTAAATAAAGTAGGACATGTAAGTGGTTAAGATTAATCCTTTTGAAAGTCTGTTATTCTTCAGTTCACAAAGCTTATAAAGTACACAGTAAAAACATATACCATGGTCTGCAGTAGGAAACAGCTGTCATAAAACTTCAGTCTGTAACAATGGAAATATCTGAAGGATCATGAATTTGTTATTCTTTCTAGTATTCAGAAAAAAAATCAGTATAACTGAATAATACCACACTGTTATTTGCAGAATAAAAGTGTTACAAGACCCACTAACTAGTCCTGCCTCCTTCACAGCCATCTTCACAGCTGAGGAAATAATGCAAGGTTCTGGTAACCAGGCAGATCCCATCTTGATGTATCAGATGAACCATGTATGAGATGGAGATTTATTTTATTTTTTTCTTTTTGGTCCCTAGTGTTAGGTATTGATATCTGAAAATCACCAGTAAGAATTATTTTTCTCTTTTTGTCTTTGTAATAGAAGATACGGTCAAGATACATACATTCTGTAACTTAACCCAGAAATGCTGGAACTTTTTTAATTATTATTTTAGTTTTTAAGAGGGATTATTTGACCTTTGGTCACATTAAAGAAAATTATTAAAGAAATCACTCTTGTTTGAGAAAATGTCCCTGGTCAGGTTTACATTTGAGCATTCGCTTGTCTCAAACTATATTAGTCAGAATAGGGAAACCTCTAAATTGCTATATTCCTGACCTATGCCACACAGTAAAATAGGATTAGATGTCATCAATACTGCCTAATATGGGACATCAATCTGTAAATTGCTAAAACTCCAAGAGTTTTTTGATTGACTAAATGAAAGAGCTATTGATCTGATTTTAACCATCTGATGTATTTTTTCTGTGAAGTTACTGATTTCTAAGTAACCTTTGGAAAGTATTTTAAGGTCAATGAGGTAGTTGAATATCTTTCTGTCTTTTTATGAAAAATTAAATACTTTCAACTGATATAAAATGATGGCTCTAGAGTATGAAAGCTTTTAGGTACAGAGCAAGGGTAAAGGAAATGAAAATGGAAATGTAAGATTTGTTCAGCATGAGCCAAAGGATCTTAGAGCTGATACGAAGGATACCTCAACATCTCAGGGGATTGATGATTCAGTCTTGAGGTCCATTCAATCTGCAGTCATTTTACTGGGGTTATACATTTGTAGTTCCAGTCAAATAGTACAAGATAAATCCTAATATAATTACATTTTATGATTGGATTTGCCAGCCTGTCAACTTTTATCTTTTCCGTGGAGTAAAAGTAATTTACCTTTGGTTGCAAATTTTTTCTCTTCTAATAGTTGATTTCAGTCTTCAATTAAAGCACTTCCTTCTTTCTTTTATCAACTGCTAAAAGCCTCAGATGCTTTTATCTGCCCTATTTCTTATTTATGTACTGCTCTTGAATCATGGTTTTGCATCTTAAATAAGGAGGAGGAAGATATAATTATTTAATGTATTCAATATTAATATCTTTAATTTTATATTATGAAATGTTGCCTTCCTTATACTTAAGAGATATTTTAGGGAATATGTATTTTAGCTTCACAGCATTAATACTTCAGGGACAGAAGGAAAGGGTTTCATATAATTTGTCATTTATAATTTCAGAGATTATTTCATTCATTGTTCCTATAATTTCTAATCTGAGCTGTGTTCAAATATGTGCCACAAAAGTGCCACAATCTCCCTTTGTACTATAGGCTACACCATTATTCAGTCGCCTGCATTGTTAACTTTTTGGTAATATTTGTCTAAAATTTTCTTATCCTCACGATATTCATCTGTCATTTCTTGAGACTGTTACTGAGACTCATCATGTAAACTGTCACTGTGAGTGCATTTATAGGCCACTGAAAACACTTGATATTGCCTTAGTATTCACTGATCTGAATTATATAAATCCAGCTCCTTCAGTCTATCACTACAGAATTTATTCTCCAACCTTTATGCTGGCCTCATTTCTTTTGTAATTTCCCTACTTCTTTCCTATTTTCTGATACCCTATTGAGGATAACAATATGTAATTGAAGAGATGAGTAACCTATAGCCTGGGCTGACAGAAGAATGCCAGGACCAAATTAAGGCAGTAAATAAATACACTTATATTCCAAAGGACATTCCCCTGTTGTTTCTCATCAGTCTAATAATATCTAGTTCATGGGAACTTACACACATTTCTACCTTTTAAGCAAGTTTTGTCTTGAAATGTTGTTTCATTTTTATAAACACTACACAGAAGTTTGAAAGTACATTTGTTGATACTAAAGAAACTCTTCATCATAATAAATAGCTCTTCAACCACAGTAGTAATTGAATTACTTTCAGAGTATTCCACTGCTGGGAAGTTGAATTGATCTGATATATTGCATCTTTCATTAATGTCTTTTTAAAATTAATCAGAAGAATGTGTAAGTTTCTGCATTTTATATAAGAAAATACAAAACTAAGACAAAATATGTTCAAGTTGTTTTTTTAAAGATCTCTAGATTTAAACAAAATATAGATGTTATGTATCATTGGTTTTTTGCAAATTTTATGCTGCTTCTTCAAGTAAGATAGGAACTGTTGGATTTTTTACTTCCTTTTGAGTTTCCAGTGTTAGACAGATTTTACCTCTATCTACTTTAGTCTCATCTATAATATATTTAAAACCTCCAAAGTGCAATGATTAATGTTCTGAAACGTACACATACAGACATAAAATGGAGAATGGAAAAGAAACAAAGCAGTATTTATTGTAGAAGTGTAAACATAGAAACGTATTAGCAGATTCATCTCAGAGTCAACAGTAACTTTGTCTGAGTACTCATTAAATATATTTATGCAGTAAAACCCATGTGTTGTGTGCACTACTACTGTTTCTGCTACTGGATGTGTTACTACTTTTGCTGGGTCAAGTGCAAATTTCTGAAAATATTACTCTGGGCAAGAAATACAAAATAAACTCAACAGCTTTGGGCATTATCTCACCTCAGAGCTTAGAACCAATTCAGGACTACTTTTGGGAGAGTTACCAAGGCAAGTACTGCGTTATATGCTCAAACATTCTTGGCTGTGCTCTGCTACAGCAGAGTGATTGGCACCCAATGTGTAGGAGAAAAGAAATGGAAGCTTGTGAAACAGCCTCTGGCTGCTGAGGTCAATAGATATTAAGAATGAAAGTGTTATTGATATGGAGCAATCTGACCTGTGCAATGAAGGCTTTTCTGAAACCAACAGTGTTGAAGCAGAGTGACCCTGCAAACAAAGAATCCATACTCTACCACTGTGATAGAAATGCTTCTTGCGTAAAGTTTATTCTGTCTTGATTTTAAAACTTTTTGGGGAAAGTAGATTCATCTTTGATAAACTAACTCTTTTACTAGTAAATTATGCTCACACATTTCTTTTGTTGTATTGCTAATCTCAATGTTGTTAGTTTCTGGTTGCAGATCCCAGAACCCTTTTCGTACCTTTTTTTTCCCCACTGTTAACTATTGTGCTAAACAAACTACACCGTTTCCTTATGTAAGTAGTATTTTCTTTACCTGTGATCATCCTTACTGCTCCCATCTGAAAAAAACTTATGTACTACAAGAAGGCATTATTTGCAACACAGTTTAGTTCCTCTTTTAGTGGTGGCAAATCCTTGAAGTGTTAAGGACAATACTACTGGCCTCACCATGTAAAATTGGGTTGAATTTATTTGTTTTTCTGATATACTAGTCAAAGGGTGAATAGCAGGCAAGGTCACCATTCCAGAACTTTTCACCTGGACTCTTTTCTAAACAGTTATTGTGCTCACAAGCAAATGACTTGAACATCATCAAGTTTTCAAGAGGCATCAGAAGAGCTCCCTACAGCCGTACTAGTGATGTTTCACAGAATCGCAGAATGTTAGGGTTTGGAAGGGACCTCAAAAGGTCACCTAGTCCAACCCCTCTGCCAGAGCAGGATCACCTACAGTAGGTCACACAGGAACACATCCAGGCAGATTTTGAATGTTTCCAGAGAAGGAGACTCCACAACATCTCTAGGCAGCCTGTTCCAGTGCTCTGTCACCCTCCCAGTGAAAAAAGTTTTTTCTAATGTTTTTGTGGAATCTCTTATGTTCCAGCTTGTACCCATTGCCCCTTGTCCTGTCATTAGACATTCCTCAGAAGAGTCTGACTCTGTCCTCTTGACACTCACCCTTTACTTATTCATAAACATGAATGAAGTCACCCCTCAGCCTCCTCTTCTCCAAGCTAAAGAGACCCAGCTCCTTCAGCCTTTCCTCGTAAGGGAGATGTTCCACTCCCTTCATCATCTTTGTGGCTCTGCACTGGACTCTCTCAAGTAGTTCCCTGTCCTTGAACTGAGGGGCCCAAAACTGAGGTGGGCAAAGTAGAGGGGGAGGAGGACCTCTCTAGATCTTTTCTAACACAGCCCAGGATGCCATTGGCCTTTTTGACCACGAGGGCACGTTGCTGGCTCATGGTCATCCTGCTGCCAACCAGAACCCCCAGGTCCCTTTCCGCTACGCTGCTCTCCAACATATCAGTCCCTAACCTGTACTGGTACTTAGAGTTGTTCTTTCCCAGGTGCAAGACTCTACACTTGCCCTTGTTGTATTTCATAGAATTTCTGCCCACCCAACTCTCCAGCCTGTCTAGATCTTGCTGAATGACAGCACAGCTTATCAATCACTCCTCCCAGTTTTGTGTCATCAGCAAACTTGCTGATGATACACTCTATTCTCTCACCCAGGGCACTGATAAATAAATTGAATAGTACTGGTCCCAGTACTGACCCCTGAGGAACTCCACTAGATACAGGCCTCCAGCTAGAATCTGCCCCATCGACCACAACTCTCTTACTTCTTTCCTTCAACTATTTCACAATCCACCTCACTACCCAATCATCCAGACCATGCTTCCTCAGTTTAGCTACGAGAATGCTGTGGGAGATGGTGTCAAATACTTTACTGAAATCCAGATAAACCATGTCCTTTGCACTGCCACCATCTATCCTCATAAAAGGCTATTGGGTTGGTCAAACATGACTTTCCCTTGGAAAAACCATGTTGAGTTCTCCTAATGACCTCTTATCCTTGATATGCCCACAGACAGCACGGAGGATAAGTTGTTCCATCACCTTGCCAGGAATGGAGGTGAGGCTGACTGGTCTGTAGTTACCCAGGTCCTCCTTCCTGCCCTTTTTGAAGACTGGAGTGACATTTGCTTTCCCCCAGTCCTCAGGCATCTCACTTGTTGCCCCTGACTTATCAAAGATGATGGAGAGTGGCTTAGCAATGACTTCCACCAGCTCCCTCAGCACCTGTGGGGGCATCCGATCAGGGCCCATGGATTTGTGGATGTTCGAATTGCCTAATTGATCCCTAACCTGGTCCTCCTCAACCAGGGCAAACTCCACCTTTATCCTGACTTCCTCTGGGGCCTCAGGGGACTGAAGCTCCTGAGGACAGTCTCCAGCAGTATAGATAGAGGCAAAGAAGGAATTTAGTAACTCTGCATTCTCTGTATCTTCTGTCACCAGAGCACCCACTTCATTCAGCAGTGGGCCTACCTTGCCTCCAGTGTTAATTTTATCTGCAATGTATTTGAAGAAGCCCTTTAAACCCTTTGCAAAGTTTAATTCTAAGGAGGCCTTAGCTTTCCTGCTTGCCTCCCTACATCCTCTGACCGTAGTCTTATACTCCACCTAAGTGGCCAGTCCCTCCTTCCATGATCTCTAGACTCTCTTCTTCCACTTGAGTTTGCCCAGTAGTTTATCTGTTAACCATGCAGGTCTCCTGGCTCCCTTTCTTGATTTCCTTCCTGTTGGAGTCTGGAGGAAGTGATCCTTGAATATTAACCAACTATCTTGGGCCCCTTTACCTTCTAATACCCTCTCCCATGGGATTTCCCCTAGCAATTTCTTGAAAAGGCGAAAATTGGCCCTGCTGAAGTCTAGGGTTGTTATCCTGCCTGATATTTTGTTCCTACCACAGAAAATCCTGAACACTGTCTCATGGTCACTGCAGCCAAGGCTGCCCTCAGTCTTCAACCAGACCCTCCTTATTAGTGAGCACAAGGTCCAATAGTGCTCCTCTTCTTGTCAGCTCATTCACCATTTGCATCAAGAAGTTATCATTGATGCACTGGAGGAATCTCCTGAACTGTGGATGGCTGGCTGTGTAGCCCTTCCAGCAAATATCTGGGTAGCTGAAATCCCCCATGGGAACCTGGGCCTATGATTGAGAGGCTGCTGTCAGCTGCCTGTAAAAGGCCTCATCAACTTCCTCATCCTGATCAGGTGGTCTGTAGTAGACATCCACCACAGTATCACCCATGCTAGCCCACCCCTTCATTCTCACCCACAAGCTCTGAACCTTCTCCTCACCTGCCCCTAGACAGGACTTGATATGTTCCAGTTGCTCTCTCATGTAAAGAGCAACTCCACCACCTTGCTTTGTTGGCCTATCTTTCCTAAAAAGGACATAGCCATCCATGATCACATTCCAGTCATGTGAGTTGTCCCACTATATTTCTGTAATGGCCACCTAGATCATAACTCCTTGACTGCATACAGATTTCTAACTCCTCCGATTTGTTGCCCATGCTGCGTGCATTCGTGTTCAGCTGGGCTGTCGGCCATGTCACCTTCTTGGTGGAACATCCTGCAATTCTCTCAATGTGTTTAGTGTGGACAGGCACGCGGTGAGTAGATAGATTGGATGTAGTCTAGGATGTATGATTATTTCAGAATAAAATTCTGTTCCTCAGTCTTTAGGTCTTTTGAAAAAGTTAAGTTGTAGACACATTATTTTGTGTGTTCTGTTCTGTAGAAGAGAAGGTTAACTATCCTGGTTGTAATGTTGTGTCACCATGTTAACATTCAAGTGCCTAAGATGGACTGGTTTATGACAATTCTTCTGGGCCTTCAGAGAGGCACCATGTTGCCTCCTGATTGGAGTTAGTTCTCAATATGTGTTGTGAGGATAGATGTCCTTTTCAAAGTTACCTTATAGGCTCATAGATCGTATTTTTTTCGTAACCACAGAATAAAATTTATGCACAAAAGTAAAACTTAGCACATACAACATTATAAATGATAAACTATTTCAATTACTTCCCATTAAAATTAAGAAGGCAATGTAATGAATTTTCTATGAGTAAGAACTTACACCTGCTGACATTAGACTAGATTTAGATTTGTATGCAGATGCTCTGACTATGTTAATGGTGATGATTTCTCAGTCTGCCAAGATCTTTAACTTTGTCCAGAAGTTAGCTTGATGCTCAAGACATTTCCTTCTAAATTACTCTACTGTAGTTAAGAACACATAGCTGCTTCTATCTTAACATGTTTTAAGCTACAAATAAAATTCTACTTAATAGACAAAAAAATTACTGAAAATATCAAGAATATAAAAGACTAAAAGTTCGATTATTTTTTAAGTCTAAAATGAATTTTGAGATTGTTTATTGTTAAGACTCTAAAATTGAAAAATAGTGTTAAAACCTTTTATACAGCCCTGTATTACAGAAAACACATTAAATAAATTATATGGATTCTCATGATCAGAGTAAACTAATGTATAGTTTAACATAGATTAACAATACCACATATATGTTATAGCAACACACAGAAATGACAGTTCTTTGTTTCTGTGCTACTCATTGACTTTCAGGTTTCATGTGTTTTCAGACATGTCATCGGTATTAGGTGGAGATGTATAAACTTAGAATTCTTTCTTCATGGTCCAATATAATATAGATAAAACTAAAAATGTTTCACAAGTTTTCAGGAACCACTGTTTTTAAGTGGTAGACTTACAAAATCAGAGTCCAAAGTGATTTGAAATACATGTTAAAAAACTCAGAACCAGTTCCTTTTTAAATATGTACATATTATAACTTGTGATTGCATAATATAGACAGAGATTTTAAAAATTACATCTTCTGTGAGTGTTGCCTGAGCAACTCAGCAATTGTAGTAAGGTTTTGAATAAATAAACAGTTCATCTTAGCTTTGATATTACAGGATGATGTTCTGCAAACTTTCAAGGCAAAATTAATCTAGTGAATGATAGCACAGGAAGAGGCGGTCCAGTGAATATGTGTCTTTGTATAAATCTATTTGCCTGTTAAGTGATATACAATGTTAAGTGATATACAAGTTAACTACTGGACTGGGTTGTTAGAACAGTTAAGACTAAAATGCGTCATATCCTTTTTAAGACCTTGTTCTAAATCTTCTTTTTGAAACTATTGGACGTAGAAATAATAATAATCTGAAATATTTTTTTAAAATAGTGTATACTGTCACTGGTTCATTAAAAATCAAACTGAACCAGCTGAAGGACAAAAAGAACTCTTCTTAATGGCTGCACCTGAAAAAAATGATGGGAATCGTGTATGTATAAAGACCCAGCACAAAGTTACAGACACCTTAAAGGACTGTTTGAAAACACATGCTATGATGTCAGGCTGTGTCACCTTTAGTCGTCTTCCATTGAGGTTGGGAACATTAAGGACATTGCCCTGTTGAAGCTGAGAAATGTTTGACTCCTCAGAGGGAGAGCTTTGTGCTTACAGTTCAGTCAGATACAGCCCCTGAAAAGGTGCTGCTCTGCCAGGGAGGTTGGACTTGACCATCTCCAGAGGTCCCTTCCAACCCCTAATGTTCTGTGATTCTGTGCTGGTGTTAGAGTCAAATCCTATTGCCTTAACGCTGAAAAGTAGGTGACGTGAACTGGCCAGGGAACACAACTGAGACACAGGACACTCACCTGAATTTTTTTTCACGAGTTCTCTCCTGAATTCAGACATGGTTCTTCAGCCAGACCTTTTATCATTCTCGGATAAAAAGCAAGCTAAGTAAGGGGATAACCTCTAGCAGAAGCGAAGTGATTGAGGTACTCGCTGAGATGCAAAGAGTTCTTTTGGACCTCTTTTCAGCCTATCTATCATTAATAGATGTTGTGTGCTCCTTTCAGCACATTTAAAGTTTTTGATTGTAACTCTAGATGGAATGGGAAATGTTCATGGGATGATAAAACGCTTACTGCTGCTCAGGTGTGAATATCAAATCACCATTTGTATGAATGGAATGATTACTAACAGTCAAGGCCTTGGGAGCATAATGAAGAAAGCATTTTTTGTGTTCATATGCCCAACTTTATAGAAATCGATATAAAATTTTTATGTAATGTCTTTTGTTTGTATCCTATTCTTAAAAAATAAAATTGTTTGGTCATTTTACAATCAGAATTTCCACATCTTCCTTCCCCAGGCCAAGTAAATGCTCACATTAATTCAGTTGTTGGCATTTCGTATGTTTTACACTGGAGTCGAGAGAGGTAATGGGTATCTGAGCATCTTCAGTAATAGATTCTGACATTTCTGACTTCTAGCCAACAAGATTTAGGAAGAAGTCACTGCTGTCTCTGTGACAGCAGACTCTATGCTGCACTAGTGCATACAACAAGGTTTCTTTTTCTATGTGAAACTTAATGTAAGACATGACTGGAGGGTAGGAACATATGGTTACTTCATGAAGTCGTTTATAGGAGGCACTTCTTTTTCCTATCACATCTGTGGCACAATCAAATGGTCTTTTTTTTGGTCTAATTTACGCACCCAGAAGAATTCATTACATGTATAATATGTTCTCAGACAAGTCTTTCTATTTCTCAGAAGAGCCAGCTCTGACACTCTGCATGACAAGCACAAAAAGAGCAGGCAGAATTGTCCATTAAGAATAACAATTTAGTAAAAAAAATTACATACCAAAGAAAATATTTTTCGAAACGGATTTCTGTTGGGAAGTGAGTCACAATCAACACATACTTTTCTTTTATTCATGTCACCTGTAAAAAGACAGAATAATTGTAAGATATAATGCAAATTGCAAAATTACAATAAAAAATATTGCATTATAGTTACATTTCTTTAAATACACAAACTATTTTACAGTTACAGCAGGCTTTCTGGTTTTGTTTTTTATTTAGTATACGTAATCAGTGAAACAAGACCTTTACTCTTGCCAGTGAATTCTTTTCTTTTGCTTCCAGTGATCTCACTTGAACTTTCTATGAATAAGTGAAACTTATTCTTCCATCAGAAACTTGAATTCCAGTGGATTGATCAGAAAAAAAGAAATTACTTATGGTCAGAGCTGATACAACTGCAGGTATGACCTCTTAGAGCTGACATGTGACTATAAAAACTCTTTTGCCTAGAGAGAGTATATCAGGAAAGTATTAAAATCATGGGCAAAATACTAGGTATCTAAAACAGTGTTTTCTCAAGTTATGGAGAATGAAGAACAAAAGCTAAGTTTCGAAGTTTTCCAAAGGAAGAGGTTTCTTCTCCTTTTCCTGTCTTTTGTTTTCTGAAAAACAGACACATTAAAAAAATTATTGTAATCATTAGTGGTTCTCATATGCAGATATAAACTTTCCTGCTCATAGCATGGAAATTTACAACTAGGTCTTTCAGGCCAGCATTTGGACTGAGTGGTCTGAAGGACTGGTGGGAGGGAGAGGATTTTGCTCCAACACAGTGTGAGAGCTACTGTGCAAACACAGGATTTTTATAACTATTTGTTTTATTATGTATGCATCTTGTTCTTATTCAAAAGTCAAAACTTGCCTGCCTAATGTAGAAAATAATCCTGCTAGTATTGTAAACAATATTTTTACTTTTCTTGTAATATGAAATGCTTTAAGTACAACAACACTTGAAGAATGCTATATTTGGTGTTGTAAAGACTTATCAGTGCAACAGTATTTCCATAATCAAAACAAAGATTGATACATTTTGCAAAAACAATAGGAATGTAGTTAGAAATTTATAGTAATCATTTCAAGAGTGCAAAATACTAGCTCTTTCCTCATAAAGGCAGAAAAACAACTTGGTTAAAGAAGTGCTTTAACTTTGGGAGAGCCTAAATCTAACTCCCAGAAGTAAATGGGAATCTGGCACATCATGTAACTGATCTTAGAAAGCCCTCAGGTACAGTTATGTTTGCTTGCAAAATAGATTGACGGGTGTGGAAAATTATATGCGGCCTGAAGGTGTATGGTTCCTTTCCGTGTTTTTAAGTTTCCCCCAAATGTATGTGGTTTTTTGGTAAGTTTGTATGTTTGCCCTAAATCACCTCTGGTCTGTTTTTTGGCAAGTCTTGTTTCTGAATAACAGGCAGATTTGAAACAGTGTATGTTTCTGGAGTGTCAACTAACCTCATCTATCCATAAGGAACATGAAATTTCACAGCTTAACTTTAGCTTTGGGCATTGTAATGACTGAAAACCAGATCCTCCATGGTGTAAATTAATTCCTTTCCTCTGACTTCAGTAACTTGCACGAATTCACAGCAGCTAAGCATATGACCTTACATTGAGAGCTAACTTGTCCGTAGGAGATACAGGCAACGCTGTGAAATGAAATACATTTAGATTTTTTCAGTTCTCCTCCTGACATTTTTACTCATTCATTTTCTTTTTGCCTCCTGGTACCTTTGAGAATGAGGCAAGAATGGCATTTAGGCTTGGCTCAGTGAAACTGTAGTCTACAATGGTATATTAGATTCATATATTATGAATCTGTAGGTTTTGTGTATATACTATGCTTGTACTACAGGGCTAAATTATGCCCACATGTCCCTGTACTTTTATTCTCCATTTGCATTGCAGATACATGGCTCTATTTGAAAATAAAATATGATTTTAGCATATTTTCCCCATATCAAATTTTTGTATATACCAAATCACAATTCATCCACAACTTTAGTGACTTTTCTTTATTTCGATATATGATGGCACTCGGATTTACAAGATGAACATATAACTTGTTTTTACATCTTCTGTGTTTTTAAAATGGATTCAGTACTCATTCAAATGTGCAAGTAGGAAAATTGTTTTACATTACATTACACACTTTACGGATATTTGCAGAGCAACTTTAGACAGCAACAAGATGTCAGTACACATCAAGCCAGAGTATTTTTCACCATCTGTATTCAAAGGACTTCAACAAATCAATGCTTGTATCCTTCTCTCTAAGGAGTGTTTATTGTCAGTTGAAGTAAACATGTTTAATCTAGATACTTTCTTCTGATTCTTAGGGAACAGATGCTCTGCCCTTGTTTAGAGTACACTGATAAAAAAGTGTCTGTGAAGCAGCAGCACTAAACAAGATTTTCCAAAGTACATTCTTAAAGCACTTACTACTTCATATATCTCTCTGCCTTTAAAAACAAACAACTTCAGAAAGACTTATTTCCTTTCCCAGTCATGGTACTAGCCAAATTTCTCTTTGCCATGTTTTTATGCAGAGGTTTTAACTGAACTATTTTTGTATTAGCATTAACTTCCCTAACTTACTGAAAAGATAAATAGTTTTTCAGTAAAATGTGGTGATATCTGTGTTTTTATTCAAAGGACACTTTTGTTATTTTTACAATATCTCAAGTTAGAAAATCAATTTGAATAAAACAGAGTTCCTTAAATTAGCCATACCTCTTCCTTCTCACTGAGTACATCCTAGAAATAACTACAATCTAACAGTCATAGCATTTCATAAACAAGAACAAAATGCATTGCTCTATTAGAAAGCAATTGTCCTGGTTCAAGCTAAACAGAACCAATTCTATTCAGTGATTTTACTTTTCAGTTAAGTCTTTTATAAGAGGCTGCACTTTCTGAAGTTAGCAATATGGTTTTAGAGACAGTGTCTGCTACCAGTAGTGATAATACCTGATGCCTACAGTTACTACCAGGGACTGGTATGCAGGAAGGATCTTGCTTATACTTGTCATTGTAGTGACCAAGGTCACTGCTGGATCTTGAGTACCATACTGGGGGTGCTGGGAAGTAAAAGGGTCATAAGGAAGTAAAAGGGTCATAAGGAACTAAAAGGTTGCACCTCCAGTGAGGAAGAGACAGGACAGGTGACCACCAAAAATATTCCATTCCATATATGTCATATTCAGTATAAAACTGAGAGATCATGTGAGTTAAGACTTCTCCTTCAATGTCTGGCATCCGAGGAGGACTCCATCCATTCTTCTGCCTTTGATCCCGATCTTGAGTTCCCCAGTCCAGCTCCTGTACCCAGCTCCCTTCTGCCACTGAGCCTGGGGCTTCCCCAGTGCCTTCTGCTCTGCAGCATCAGCGGTAACTGATATCAGGGGAAGTCTGGTTTGATACTGGTTTTGTATGTATTTGCATATAGTTTGTTACTTTATTATTTACTTATTAATACTATTATTGTTTTATTTAATCTGTTTTAATTTTCTTTTACAATGTGTAAGACTCTTTGCCTCATTCCCTTTCCTTTCTGGTTTGGGTTGGAAGAGAGGTTAGCATCTGTCAGCATTCAGTGACCAGCTGAGCCCTAACCCTTGACAGAAGTAAACACAAAGGCAGGTTACAGGGTAAAATGAGCTAGAGTTAAGCAGTCCTCACCTAGCCCCTTTGCTGGAACTCATTACGGTTCTGCATGGTAATAACTGATTACAACTCTTTCATGTCAGCATCTCTTAAAGGTATAATTCTTCCTCATTTCGTTTTTCCAGCCACAGGAAAACAATGTTAACATAATATTAGCTGTCAATATTATTGTAAAGCCAAATTTCATACACATGTAAACAAGTTATTGAGATACTGGTAGTATTCATTCAGCCTCTGTGTAACTCTGCGCTACTGAGTTCCCTATAGGTATGAACTGTCTGTACCATAGTTGCTAAGCGACAGTAAAGATCCTAGTTCTGGCTACAAAATGACTAGAAACTATCTCTCTTAGGGCATCCCTGTACTGCGGGCAAACCTTGCTTGGAAACTCCATGCAGCAGTAAAACAATTTCAGCAAGGTGCTGGGCCTCAACTAAATAAGTCTAGAATGGACACTATCAAAAGATAAGTCAGCATTGGGAAGTATGTTTTTAAAATAAAAAATTCATTTGTCTTCTCTCAAAATTACCTGACAGTCTTTGGTTTCTCAATTTGATAATATTTTTTCAAAGAAATAACTTTCCAATATGCAAAGGTATTTTATTTAACTCCCTGCTAAAACCAAATTTATTATTCTTATTTGTGTGTTCTTAATCCCTTTTCTTGGACACTTTACTATTTTTCAAATTGACAGTTTCTTATTGGAGCTCCAGAATCTTTTATGAAAGAGAAACAGATTTTAATTCTCCCTAATACTGTATAAAATGCCACATATGTTTCTAGTGAGATATTGATAAGAATTATTGCTACTGAAAGTCTCAAATTGCCCATGGTTTTGGTTCTCAAGGTAAAATGAATTTGTTGTTAAGATAGCAGGATGGGCCTCTGTAAGATCATAGGTTTTAAGGACAGAATTATGCTGGAAGATCTCTCACAATCTTTTACATAGCACTGTCCATGGCATTTCTTCAAATGACTCTGAAATATGCCTATAATTTTTTATAAATCTGGAACATGAGTGTGACTTTATTCTTGATTCTGCAATATACCTTTTGCAATTTATTTCATGTATTTGTGCTTTGTTTCCCTCATCTGTGTATAATTTTATCCTGCACAAAATAGAGATTTATTCATGACTAAGAATTGGTTAGATGCCGTGAAGATTGAAAACATCTAAGAAGAAAAAAAGTCAGAGATTCCCTATTAAGCAGTAACAGTCATTGGAAAGAAAACAGAATAGCAAAGCAGTAGTTCAAGGCTCTTTCTGGTACTTTGAGGCCAGAACAAAAATGGTTGATACCATTACTCTTTGCTCCTTGAATTTTTGGAGCATTTTAGGAAATGCAATCTATCAGTACAACATAAATATTTCCTAAAAGCTGGAAGATACGATTTAGAGCCTAAGATATAAAAATATTAAAATCTACCTTCATGCAGAATCAGGCTGAAGGTACTCTGAGTGCACAAGCAATGATTTACTATTTAATCAAGATATATGGCTTAGATTTATGATGACTCTTTCAGAGTCTTGGTTCTTCTGGCATAGAGCTAGGTGAAGGTCTTGTTGAAGTTGGATAAATTGTTCCTGTGAAGGAGATAGAAAGTGAAATTTTGTTTTTCAACAAACAGGAAGAAAAAAATGCTTTATGGTATGTTAATGCCTATTCCTATGACTCCGCAGTAAGTGGATAGTGACGTCACATCACATGTAATTCTATTTCAAACCTTTGAATTCAGAAATTCATTTGTGTTTTGCAAACTCTGCAAGACTCTGCGAGACCAGGGCAGACTCCTACAGGAAGGAGTATAGACATCTGACTTAGCCATTTATAGGAATATTATACTTTGGGGACCACTGAAAATCAGGGGCTAAAAGCAGAGCGTAGGCACTCTATCGTTTTTAAATCTCAAAACACTTTACAATCTTGACCAAACATTAATGCCTTTATTTTACCTAACAATAAACAGCATTTTGGATTAGGTATTCTGATATTGAATGGGAAGAAAGGAGTCCATCAATAATTTTATTTTTTTTAAAAAGTATGGGGACAGTTGGTTTTCATTAGAACCTTTCCAACATTAAATACCTAACTGATTTATGAGTGCACTTTTGAGAGGAGATGGAAACATAATTTCTGATGTATGAATGAAGTTACTTCCTTTCTGGAAACTCTGCTAGATAAGTATTGCAGGCTGGGTTTCACAAGTTGCCCAGTAAGCTCTTTTGGTTTGTGTCTATTTAGGCACGGCACTGCAAGTTCCATAAAATATTAGCAGTGGAAAAATTTTTCAAAGCCCTCTGGGAAATAAGGCAAAAAACTCAGTCAAATTTACTTTGAAAGGAAGTGAGTATCTAACTCTTTCAAATACCAAATTAATTTTCTGAAGTACAGTGAAAATGGAAATCAACTTTCTTACTAGTATACAAAAAAAATATTCTCTCATTGCTGTAGCTTTAAAGCCAGAATATTGAGAAATTACAGTGTGACAGGAATACAGTTTAATTTGCTTCATCTGCATGAAGCATTCTCTTTATATACTGTACAAAACTATATGTTCCAAGATATGCATCAGCTATGTAAGGCAACAGATTGGTCAAATGTATGTTATATTAGCTCTCTTTAAGTGGATCATGAAAAGCAACATTTAAATAGGAGATGTAGATTTAATCTGTAGTTCACAGAGACTATCAGACCTACACAGAAATATTTGCTTTGACACTACTCAAATGAGTCTTCACATTTAAAAGGCAGTAGATAAGTCTTTGCTACTGTATTACTGTATTACTGTATTACTGTGGTCTTAATTCTGTGACTTTTTCTGAAGATTTTTTTCCCAAATAAGAGATCTGTTACTCTAGTATTCCATGTCTACTTTAAATAACTAAGAGCAGCCAATTTATGCAGAAATTTTTGCCACTCACAATAAAAAGAAACACATCTCACTGTGCATAGAAATTTTTAGTCTAGATATGGCCGTAACGTAGGATACATTCTAAAATATTAAAGTATACTTGTAATGTATCAAAATTATGTATGTTAATAGAATATTAATGACTGTTTACATATGGTGATCAAACTGTTTTATTCTGTGTCTGGAAATCAATATATCTAGGTAGGATTTTCTCTATTACAGTAGGACAGGTATAATTAAAATCCACCACAAGGAGTGCAGGTTGGGCTGGATTGAATCACTCCGAGGAAGAGGTTCCAAAAGAGAATCTATTTGCTTAATTATGCTGTTTTGTAACAGAAAAATCCCCAAACCAGAAATCACTGCATGGGTAAATTCGTGGTGCCAGCCCACTACTGCTTTTTTCTTTATAGATGCTGTATTCTGTCCCTCATATAAAAATCACCTCTGTATTTCACATCCGGAATCTCATCTCTATTACCAAGCTGGGCGAGAAAGGAAAAACCATTTATATGAGCTATATTTTTACTCCCTGAAACTTGACTACAAGTAGGCTTTTCAACGTGTATCTCCCTCAAAATGCTTCAGATTTTGTGAGGATGCTTTTCTTTTCAACTTTGGAGACTAAAGCCCCGAGGCTTTTTAATTGGAGAAATAAGGATATTGAATGGTGTTACACCATGCTTGCTATAATCCGATTGCAGGCTTTTCTTTGTCAACAGGAATGTTAATGTGTTTTTGTTTTCATCTTCAACAACTTTTTACCTGTATCCTTGAAAGGCTATAAAACAAGGAAGGTAAACTGCGAAATATGTTACCACTGACAAATCCTTCTTGGGGCCTATTATTAAATGTTGATGCTTCACCTCTTTATTTCAGCTACAGTTAGGCCAAACAGTTTCTTCACTATCAGGATACAAAATATATCCTTGAATTGGTTGACTTTTACATTCCTTTGGCCCAGTATGACACAGGTATACGGTGTTGCATATTTAGTTTTCTTAATCACAGAATCACAGAATGTTAGGG
>NW_009699702.1:0-24689 GCF_000703405.1 Apaloderma vittatum
ATATATGTATATATAGAATAAATTTTTCTGCCTCCCCACCCTCACAGAGATTTGCATTTTGGACCATCACATTTCCAGCCACTTCAATTACTTTAGGTATTCTCACACTTAGAGGACCTGATGAGATCCATCCACAGGTCCTGAGGCAACTGGACGATGAAGTTGCTAGGCCACTTTCTATCATATCTGAAAGGGGATGGCAGTCTGGTGAAGTACCCCTTGACTAGAAAAGGGGAAACATCATCCCCATTTTCAAAAAGAGAAAAAAGGAAGACTGGGCAACTACAGGTCAGTCCTGCCCCTGTGTTTCGCAAGATTGTGGAGCAGATCCTTCTGAAGGCTCTGCTACGGCACATGACTGGTGGCAACCAACATGGCTTCATCAAGGGAAAATCCTGCCTGACAAATCTGGTGGCTTTTTACGACGGAGTAACAGAATCAATCAACAAGGGAAGAGCAACTGATGTCATCTACTGGACTGTGCAGGGCCTTTGACACTGTCCCGCATGACATCCTGGTCTCCAAGTTGGGAAGATGTGGATTTGAGGGATGGACCACTCAGTGGATAAGGAACTGGCTGGAAGATTGCACGCAAAGACCTGTGGTCAATGGTTCAATGTCCATGTGAAAACCATTGGCATCCCTCAGGGATCAGTACTGGGACCGGTACTATTTAACATCTTTGTTGGTGACATAGACAGTGGCATCGAACGCACCCTCAGCAAGTTTGCCGATGACACCAAGCTGTGTGGTGTGGCCAACATGCTGGAGGGTAGGGATGCCATCCAAAGGGACCTTGGGAGGCTTGAGAGGTGGGCCCAGGTCAACCCCATAAATTTTAATAAGGCCAAGTGTAAGGTCCTGCGCCTGGGTCAAGGACATCCCAAGCACAGATACAGGCTGGGCAACAAGTGGATTAAGAGCAGTCCTGGGGAGTAGGATTTGGGTGTGTTGGTGGATAAGATCAACATGAGCCAACAGTGTGCGCTTGCAGTCCAGAGAGTCAACAGTATCCTGGGATGAGACAAGAGATGTGTGATCAGCAGGTAGAGGGAGGTGATTCTGCCCCTATGCTCTGCCCTTGTAAGACCCCATCTGGAAAAGAGAAGGCTCTGGGGAGACCTTATAGCGGGCTTCCAATACCTGAAGGGGCCCTACAAGAAGTCTGGGGAGGGACTTTTTACAAGGGCCTGTAGTGATAGGATAAGAAGTAACTGGTGGAAGCTGGAAGAGCACAGGTTTAGACCAGGTATAGGGAAGAAGTTCTGTACCCTGAGGGTGGTGAGGCACTGGCACAGATTGCCCAGGGAGGTTGTGGATTCTCCATCCCTGGAAGTGTTCAAGGCCAGGCTGGATGGAGCCTTGATCAACCTGATCTAGTAGGAGATGTCCCCACCATGACAGCAGGGTTGGAACTACATGATCTTTGAGGTCCCTTCCAACCCAAATAATTCTATGATTCTATGATACTTCTGGTATCCCAGACACTCCAATCCTACCTTTGACTGACAATAATGCCTACTCTTGTGTTGTTCTGAAGTATCCGTACAGAAAGTACTATTGGTGATGCTGTTTGTTAATGAAAAATATTGACTAATAATAGATTCAAGTGCAACTGTTGAGGAATTCTAATATATTCCTTCTGATCTTACAGTTCATATTTCAACTGTATGTGTTTCCAGTTCATTATCAATTCCTTTACCACATCCTTAGATTTTATGTCCTAATTTCGCATTTAATTTGCAATTTTCATAAAATGGTTTGAGTTGGAAAGGAACTTAACGATCATTTAGTTCCAAAGGCCCTGCCATGGACAGGGACACCTTCCATAGACCAGGTTGCTCAAAGTACCATCCAGCCTGGCCTTGAACACTTCCAGGGAAGAGGCATCCACAACTTCTCTGGGCAACCTGTTCCAGTGTTTCACCACCCTCACTGTAAAGAACCTCTTCTATTATCTTTCCATCTAGCACTACAGTAAATAAATATTTTCATATAGGCCAAAGGCAATCTACTCAATTTATTTCTAAAAAATCATCTAGCAAAAATATCCATTCAGTCTTGAAGAACTGACTGCTGACAGTGTGGTGCATATTTTACTCGATTTTCTATTTTGGCTTACATATTTATCCCTCAGAAACTACTTTTAAATGCTTGCGTGTTACTGAGGTTAAATACACTATTCTCTCAGCTACTTTTCTTACTATTTAAAACATTATTTACCAGCATTCAGAAATGTTATTGAATACTATGATTACCAACATATGTTTCCCTGATTAAAACTCTTTAAAAGACCATGTCTGAAGACAACAGAGAAGGAGCAACAGTGCAGCAAGTCCACCATCCATGACACTAGGAATTTCGGAGATGTGATAATTACACATCCCACCATAGTTTAATAATTTATTAGCTTATTAAATTTTGATTTTTGAAATATATTCATTATTAATTAAGTAGCACTTATGTAAGACATTTTAGCACAATTTTCTGAGTATTCTTTTGTGAAAAGAGAGACTATTTAACAATCAGTAACTCCTCTTCAGAGGAATATAATATATAATTCAGTTACTTTTACTCTTTCACAAACAGAATATCACCAAATTATTACAGTTGAATTAATTGCAAAGATAAAACAGGTCTGCTTTTCTAATAATACACCAACAGTAGTATGGGCAGTGATCATACTCTCCCTGTCTTTAAATATTATTCATGTTTTAATTTGCCTTTTTAACCTATAAATCATATTGAAGAAAACAGAGCTGGATACACAACAACAGCTTGAGAGCAGGAAAACAAATTGTATCATAGGTTATTGCTCAGTCAGTTGAGCGTGGCACTAACAACGCTAAGGTCACGGGTTCAATTCCGGTTCGGTCCCCATGTGTTGCCTCATCTAGTCGAGAGGTGGCGTCCCTGGCGGCAGGGAGGCTGGATTAAAATGATCTCTAAGGTCCCTTCCAGCTTAGGCCATTCTATTTTAATATGATTCTACTTATGTGTTCAATCACATACACTGTTCCTTTGGTTTAGATCCAGGTTGAGGCAGAAAAAGAACTGGAAAGGTGCATGGAAATTTAGCACAGCAGGCCACTGATCTCATTTTTGAGAGAAGAACATTCTGCCCCCAATATGCTAGTTCTTTTTCAAAGATAATAAAAAACCTGAAATGGATTGCTACGCTTTTTTAACACTCAGATTAGATATTAAACCTCTTAAACCCAGGACTCCTTAAAAATTTTGGAGTTAAGATTTAATCATTGTTCGTATCTGAAATACAAACCCATCTATACCTTTTGATAGCGACACGTAAGTTTCTAAAACCACCATAAATCTACACATTGACAAATAATAAATTGTACTGTGCACTCCAACACTCACTGGGACAAACAATATGAAAGTCATTCAGATTTTAGCTTAAAACTCGAGCAGAATATAGCAGCCACTTTGCACTACATTAGCACGCTTTGCCAACAGATCAGCGCAGATGCTATAGGCAAAGCTGAGAACAGCTCTTTGCTGTCAGATGCTTCCAAGAAGCAGCGGAAGTCAAAAAACTTGAACTCCTTAATTGCTAGCTAAACCTTTAAAAGATAAACATATCCAGGAGCTTTCCCTTAAAAAAAAAAAAAAAAAGGCAACTGAATTTAACTTGCTTATGCTCGCTGAGTAGAAACTACTTTGACCTACTCAGTCTCACAGAAGATAATCTGACTGTATCCATAACCACACAAACCTTCCAGCAAGGAGGTGCTGAAGAGAGGATGCTCCACCCCAGAGACCAACTTCGTCACAAATTTTCAAAAGCTGAGAAGCTTAATAACTTTGGAAAAAGGCTATGCAAGGTGTTTCTTTAGAGATTGTTTCATCTGTTAGTATCCTTTTGAGGAGAAGCACACCCTCGGAACAGCAGAAACAACTTAGAATGACACTGAGCATATGAAGGGCTTTCTGTCACCAACACCTGCCAGTTTCAGTAGCGTTTCAGGGAACAAACTAAGCACTTGAGAAAACAGAAGCTGTGACTATCATACTTCTAATTTGATATATATAGGAACAGAATCCTGTTCCAAAAGCAACTGAAATCCACGTATCGAGAGGACTATTTTGATACGCTTATATTATCTGCTAACTGCCAGAAATCTGACAAAGATTCTTCAGAAGAAAAGTTATTAAAAGAGACTAGCAAGTAGATACATTATTTAAATTGCAAATAAGAATTACTTAGATTTATAAATTAAAAACACTTCTGTGCATGAAATAGTGACACTTCTTTATCTTCTAATACACTGAAAGTGAATTATTATTTCCTAGTTACAACAGCTACCCTTTAAATGTATATTACTGCATCATTCTTACTATCCTTGAATATCAGTAAAATTTTTTAACATTTCCTGAAAAAAAATAAAATAAATGAAGCTACTTAGAATCTCAATTTCTAATAAAAATCAGCAAGGTCACCAACAAAATAGCAGGCTATCTCTCTGGTTATTATATGATATATTGCCATACAAGTTCAACACACAAAGTATTCTTACTTTCACAAATAAGCTCATGAGAAAGTTGATTAAAACAACTGATTACGTGAAAATGTTAATGCATTTTATCATACTTAAAATTTCAAATGCTGAATCAAGAATACACAAATTAGAATCACAGACAAGCTCCCAGTAACTTTTTTCTCCATCTCTGCTATAACAGATATTTTAATATGTAAACCATGAATAGGGAAGAAAATTCCATTTTATCACTGCATCTTAACAGCTGGATTAATCACTCTTCATTAAAACACAGCAGGTGCAAAAATATTGTCATTGTTGAATGAAACCACACTAAAAGAGAGGGAGGATAAAGCAAATTGCTTCACAAATTTCAGGGATGGTGTTCGTATTTACCAATTTGGTTGTGAGGTCCTACAGCACAAACACACTGAAGTGTTTTTATGAAACGTAACAGTTACAAGGACATTCTTGATCCTTTCAAATATTCCCCTCAGCCTTTAGGATATACACTTGGTATCACGGGCAAGAATTAGACACTGAAGATAATAATTCTTAGCTCACTTTTTCTCCATACTCACTGCAGTAATCTGTACAAACGACATTATAAACCAAAGCACCAGAGGTAGTAGAGAAACTGTTCCCTCCTGTTCTTTGCACACCCTAACCAGCTGGCAGACGATAGCCAGAGGACTTTATTTCCACCTGCATCTTCAGTAAAGGTACTACGGACCGAATGTAAGCAACCTGTCTCTGAACAGACAGATAAAACATAATAATGTCAGTAAAACCAGTATTTCATCTAGCTCTGGAACAACCTCAGCCACAGCTGGACCGGTTTAATTCAAGACAATTTGAAATCAAGTGTTAACGTAGTTTCAATTTGAGCAAAAAATCACCAGTTAGCTCCTTGATAAAAGAAAATGAAACTGAAACACAAAAGAAAATCTTTCAGATTATTATTCTAGACATAACTCTTAACAGTCATGCACTGAACTACAGCTTTGAAAAGAAAAACACCTGTAAGCTATTTATTGCCTATGCGTGGACAAGGACGATGCCATGTCTTCCACCTAACAAACCATTTAAAGATGTGATGTTTTGCTAATCCTTTCAAGAGAACCATGGCAAAAACATCATTGATTTTGACACTGGGTTTAGTCTCATAAAAATCCCCTTTCAGCAGCTTTGTCAGCAGCATCCTCGACTCAGAAGTAAAACACTCAACTGGAGAGAACCTCTCAGCTGAATAGAAACCTTTATTTACCAGTTTCCAAGCTGAACGTGTTCATCTGCCTGGCAAAGAATCCTAGGCAATAAATCCATCAGCCCAGACCAGTGGTACGGCTTGAGGCCAGTTCTGATTATCAGACATTTGGACTGGAAGCAAGGCAGTGTCTGAACTTTGAGCACTTCTCCCTAAAGCCTCTTGTAAGACTGGCTTCAGTATCTTGGTTTCCATAGGAATAGACAGAACTATCAACTGGCACGTAGTTGAAGCATACAATAGAGAAGACAACTGACCAATGCTGTAAAAGCCAAGGTAAAACTGTTTCCCAGTGTAAGCTGAAGGAAAACAGATGTTTGTATCTTCGATCTCATTTATCCAGTCTGTACATGCTGTTTCAGCATGCAATTCAGCTCTGAATTTTATGGTCTACCTATAGAAATTAGTGGCTTTCATGTAAAAAACATTTCAAGGATGAAAACGCAATTAGCATTCTCATTTCCAGTTGATCTCTTCCACTGTTGGTGAACTTGTTTTCCTGTGTTGTTCTTTTGAAGTCATTCAGGCAGAAGTACCCACAACAACACACCATCTCTGGGGATTTACGAGAAAACCTGAGACACTTCATCCATATTTGCAGGATCACTGCCCAGCTCTTGATGAAGAATCAAAGTAAGTTTTCAGAAAATCTTGCATTTCAAAAATATTGTGAATTTAAAGATTTGGTAGAAAGTATACAACTCCTCCTACCCAAAATTACAAGTATTAGAAAATATTTGCTACTCTTCTTTTCTTCATCTGAATCACTTTAAGCTGAACAGTCTAGAACTAAGAGTAGTGTTAAACAAACTAATATATCCCCAAAATATCTTTTTAAAACCAGCATTTTTGTACACTCACATTCTTCTCGAATCCTAGTAAAGTTTTTATTTTTGCCCATATTTATAATGTTCTTTCTATTTTTAGTAACTATCTGTGTATTTACACAACCGATGTTTTCAGATGTCCAAATTTCTTATGCTTAGTTATACATTGTATTGGGTCAGGCTGAGGTGGAGTCAATCTTCCCATAGCAGCTCTCTCAGTGCTGGTTGTTTTTGTTTTTCTCCTTGGAGTGGTAGCTAGAAGGGTGTTGATAGCACCCCAGTGTTTTGGCTACTGCTGAGCAGTGCTCACACAGCACCAAGGCTGTGGTTGTGGTTTTTTTTTTCAGCGTTCCCCCAACAGTAGACTGGGGGTGGGTAACATCTTGGGAGGGGATACAGCCGGGCCAGCTGACCCAAACAGACCAAAGGGGTATTCCATACCATATGACGTCAGCTCAGACATAAAAGGGAGAAGGAAGAGGGAAGTGGGGGGGTGCATTCGCTGTTTTGTGCTTGTCCTCCTGAGCAACCGCTACGCATCCTGGAGCCCTGCTTCCTACAAAAGCGGCCGGACATCGCCTGCTGATGGGAAGTAGAGAATAATCTTTGTGTTGCTTTGCTTCCGCGGTATTTGCTATTGCTTTATTAAACTGCTTTTTATCTTAACCCACGGGCCTCTTTTTACATCTTCCCTCTCCCCTGTCCATCTAAAAGGGGAGTGATAGAGCGGCTTTGGTGAGTGCCTGGCCTCTGGCCAGGGCCAAACGACCACATACATACATTACCTAATGCCTCCTAAACTTCCCACTCCTCTTCCAGAAACATAAGACAAGTTAAGATGGTTGCTCAAATGCATTTCAGCATGGAAAAAAAAAAATCCTCCACAATCTGCTTACACACAGACATTTTTAAATTGTATAAGCCCATACTTTAAGATAAACCTTCATTCAGACTTCACGTGACTTTCCATTCTTCTAGATACATTTCTCTGCTTTCTCCAGATTCTTATCTAAAATCTAATGAAAATGTTATAAAGAATAATATTACCCATGACAGAATTCTACTTGAATAATGAGTCTGAATGATAGTCATAAGCCCAAAGCCCTCACTTTTAAACCTAACTTTGTGCAGCACCACTTCATCATGGAAGTAAACTTCTTGCTACTGCCATTCAGCTTCGCTCTGACTCGCACCGTGTCACTATGGCCTTGTACTTCCTAATTGCACCCCCCTAAAGGGCTCGTGTACATAGAATAGTTTTAGTTGGAGGAGATCATCGAGTTCAACCTTTGTCCTAGCCCTACTGACACCATTAAACCATGTCCCTCAGAGTGAAAATTTTCAAATACTTTAGCCATGATGCCCATGTAGATTTCTGGAAGCAACAATGCTTGCAAAAGGAAAGCTTTGCATACACACTCCCTTTTCAACATATCTTCCCAGAAATGCTGGTATTATTTTAGCTGCTATCTTATCTGAAAATAAATCCACGTCTTTTAATTGACTTAAACATATTTCAAAGATCTTGAATCCCATAACAAACCACTGTGTGAAGTAATACAAAACTACATACCAAATTCTATACTATGAGAAAAGTTCTCCAGCCACAGTGAAGTTTCCAGAATATTACAGAAGTAGACAGACAACCCATAATGCAAATCATCTGCAATAAAGGCAGGTTTAACCTTACTTCAAATTATCATTTTGACACTTTAGGCTACTTTTATATACTGCAATATTTTATACCTTCTATAGACACTAGTGACATTTGAGACTTAAAATGAAGTCAGAATCTACTTATGGTACTGGCAAATAAATCAAAGCCTTAGCAAGCTACTCAAACTAAAACTTAGCAGTAATAAAAGCACTAGATTTATTTCTCTTTGTTCAGACTACAGGCAGTTAAAGCAGCAATTCAATCTTGGTGTTTCTTAAAGTCTTCCCAAATCTATACCATAATAACAGAAAACGTCTCTTATGTGTGCACATATATATATATTTTTTTAAATGTTCCCATCAGAAGGCTGCACCTATGCAGATGTTATCATTAACATAAATAACTTAATGCTTCTGTGGAAATAATTCTTCATTAACAAAAATTAGTAGCATTCTTCAATAATTCCTCATTAAGAAAAAACTGTGTAACAACAAAAGGATTAGAAACTGTGCTACAAAGAGACAAAAAAAGCCAGTAAGTTAAATTAATTTTGTTTTTTATTAAATGCTGACACTGGCCGCTGCTTTCCAGGAAACAACAGAATTTCCTTATGTAGTTTATACATATCCATTTTGACTTGAATGCGATTCACCTAATTCTCTTTACTCAACAATTTAACTAACTGTTTACAGACAAAGAGAGAGACAAATGAAAGATTAGTGCTCCTGGAGTTTGTGGCTGGCCATAAGATCTGAATTTATTTTTCAAATACCTTCTATAGCAATAGCCTTGCATGCTGAAGACATCCTATCCGGCACATTATTGATTCAAATGACAAGCCTGAGCATCAGATTAAGGACATGTCAGACACCTGATAGAAGATTCCTGGAGAATTCAGCAGAAAGGTGTCCTGTTTCAAAATGATCTATTGCTGGCACTACATTATTGAAGTGTATGTGGAAACATTTAACACAAAACTAATTCACTTAAAATTAGAATAACATTTATAATCAGGGAAAACAAATACTTTCACTTCTTACTAGAGAATACCTGGGAAAAGTCACCTCATTCAAACAGAAATCTCCAAATAGCTCACAAAATGGAAATAAACCAAACTGAAGAGCTAATACTAGCAACAGTCCTGTTTTAATTTGTCAGTGCCAAATCTGGATGCAAACAAGTAAGTGGTTTCTCAGCCCCAATAACAATATTTCTTCTTGTAACCATTAAAGATCCATTGTGAGGTCAGCTGCAGAGAGGCAATTAATGCAAGAATGATGTTTTAGAAAGGATACTCAAACAGGGAAATGTGTTTGCCTGTAATGGTATTTTTTTAAGGTGTAGACTTGGCAGCAGACATCAATGTCCTGGGAGAAGAGCTGGGCAAGTCTCTTGTGCACCGAGGGATGCCACAGTGCTGAACACGCTAAAGGAACAACAATAAGTGAAACAAAATTAAATCTATCCAGATCCAAACCATTATGCTCCAAGTATAGCAAGTACCATGTTTGAAAAGAACGCCAGTTTTCAGATGCCACCATCATTTCCAAGTTCAAATGCTAGAGAAATTGTCACCTATGTTTTGAGTAAAGCAAAACGAGAGAAAGCAGCCATTCGATAACAGTATGTATAAGAGAGCTAGCAGTTGAAAAACAGGATAATTAAGTCAACTTAAAACAGCCAGACATCAAGCCACATGGAATAACATTCCGTAGAAAATGGACTGTTCATGCCTGCACAATGCACTTGCCTTTGACGGGCAAAATTTTGCTTAACTATCTTAAAGCATGTCTGCCTTCTCTTCAGTTCCAGTCCAATAAAAATCTTAGAGTTCAAGTTAGGTACCAATAATTTTTACCCTGAAGTCCTCACTTAAGCCGTTTTTTCAGGACAGGATCACTTTACCTTCCCTTTTTTAGTAACCAATATTCCTCACACACCAAAACGAATTATTTTATTCATAGGTAGCAGCCTGAAAATTATTGCTGTGGATGAGGATTTAGAAAAGGTCAAAATAAGTAACAATGGGTAAATCATCAACCCAGAAGCTCTTCCAGATTTTACTCAGAAAAGTACGACCATGAATTTGATAGATGAAAATAAAGTAATTCTACCAGCTGGCTCTACAGATATTTAAGATATCATTCCATATGCTATGCAGAATTAGTTCTTTTTCCACTGAGAAACACAACACAAGCAGAGCTTCTCTATGTTCTGCCACCATGGCTTGCACTTGATTCATATTTTCAAATCTTTTAGACAAATCACTGCAGTTGGAGACATGTTATTATTTTTAATGAAATTTCAAATGCCCAAGATCAAGACTGCTCAATGGAGGCACTAGTATGATAAGAAAATATATGTTTCGGGCCTGACAATACCCTCTTTGGCAGTTTGGATCATGAAAGCTTATTTCAAGCACAGGAAAAACGGCAGAAGATACAAAGCCAGAGGAAAGGAGGAGAGTTAACAGAGTAAGAAGCAGAGCAGAGAGGCAGAGAAGTGAAATTACACCATGCTTGAATATGAGAGAGAATAGTTTGTACAATGAAAATAAGTTAATTAGATTAACAAAAAAAGCTGTGACATTGCTGGAGGAAAAAAAAAAGAAAGAAAACATCACCTATAGCTATGTTCTAGCTAGACTAAGCATTGGAGAAAATGGGGAAACTACAGATCATTGCCACAGCAAAGCAATAGTCTGGAAAAAAACAGGGCAAGGATTTTGACAGCAAGTGTTAGGAGAAGATACTGAATTATGTCACACCTACCACAATGAATAAAAATAATGCAGGAATTTGACAAAAAAAATTATCATAAGAATGGATAGATTTTCAGTAAGGTTAAAAAATTATTTTAAAATCTTCAAGTAAAATAAATGGGCCTGGGCTTACTTTATTACCAGGAAGGAGCTCATTCTATCACAGTGCTTCTACAGCGTAGAACACAACACAGCATGGAAACCGTGGGTGACCTTCATGAATGTTATGGCCACAGCAGCATGCTACCTCTCTTGTAGCTCAGCAATCTCAACTGTCTTCAACACAATTAAAGTCACAAGAGCAGGCCATGAGCTCAGGTCTTCATCTGTCCTTCCTATAGCTAACATCAGAAAGTGAAATGTGATTAAATAAGATCATATAAAAAAAAAAAAAGTCAAGATCATAAAGTCAGAGTTGGGGAAGCAATAAAACAAAGCAGAAAAAGATGAGGCAGAACTGAATTATTAGAAAAGTTTGAAGTTTAGTTCTGATAAAGCCTAGACTAGAAAGGACAGAGGTACAACACCTGTGCAAAATGACAGAGGTACAATACAAATTGCAAAAGCAAAAATTATTCAAGACTCATGAATCCAGACTCTCACACAAAGACAGGTCTTTGAGTGCATGACAGTCAATCTCAAATGGGAAAAAAAAGCCATGATTTGGGACGCTTTAGCCATGGAAACATGGGAACAGGCAATCCATTCAGGATTTCTGCTTCTGAAAGACTCACACGGTTGTAGTAATCTACAAAGATAAACCTGAGATTAAGGACTGGTTTGCCAGAATTTACAGCAGACCTACACTAGATAGGATGTCATGAGTCCAAATGGCCATCAGTAAGTGGTACGGAAGACAGGAAAAGAACAGAAGAATCAATCCAAACTGAAACACCAATAGTAAAAGCACTATAGAATAATCAAACCCAGAGGAAAAAAAAAAAGAGACTTAAAAAATCTACAAGCCTAAAAAAGAAGAAAAAACACATGACTTCACCTCCCCACATTTTGCTATTTCAAAGGTCATCAGCAGTTAAGGATGCAAGCTCCTTTAAACAGGTGGCCAGTTATATTGGTAACTTTGGCAAAGTACTATATATCTTAGGGAAAACATGGTGCTTAGAGAAAGGAAATAGTAGGACGGTTACAGTTAAGACTTGCTTTGAAAAGAATGACAAAATAAGGTGACAAAAAAAGAAACCACTATTTTAGGAATTTTATAAACAAATCCTCCTTTAAAATCTAGTCCTATTATTTATTCTGGTAAGGTATTAGTACTGTAAACCTTCTGAGACATTAATCTGTAAAAATATTTGTTCTACTAGCAAAATGGCTCTTTCAGTGGATTTATCTTCTTTAGAACATAAATCTTTCTCCAAGAAACTGGCAGAGAGCAAGGGATCAAAAGCAACAGTAAGAAAATATAGACAAAAATCAGCTGGCAATTTTACAGTCCAGTGCAGGACTAGATCATAATACTTATTCTACTTACAGCAACATTGAAACAACTGCTTGCATTTCAAAACAACACATTGGTACTATCTGCTTGCCAAGTCTTTACAACAAAATACTAAAATAAAATATTCAGTTTCTTTATAGCTGCCGCTAAATGATTCCATCCGTTGGTGGATACTTTCCTCTTCTACTTCACAATCTTTTGCATTTATATTCCCCATCTGAGTAGTTATCTGGCTTTTTCTCAAAACACAGAACCAGTCTGATCTGGCATCATGCTGCCAAATTTGCTTCACACGAATTCTGTCTGTCTGCGTGTGTGCGTGAGAGCATGAGATGCAGAGAGAGCACGCACCACACACCCTCATTAACTGGAAAGATATATAATTAAACCAGAAGGGGTTAAAGTGTGTGTTAGCCTATTCTACTTTTCTACTCGTTACTTTTTAAAAAGCTTTCATATGTCTTCTTCCTTGTTTCTGAAAGCTAACCATCCCTTCTACCTTTCAGGAAGGCTGACATTTGACAGCTTAACATAGCTGACAGGGTTACCCAACAGCCCACCCTCCCTATTCTCAATCCAATTAGACCTCTAATCCTCCAGATGAAAGGCCCAACTACTCACGTTCCTCATGACAACGACAGCTATTGATTATTTGTCACTACAGCTAACACCTTCTCTGTCGAGGCCACTCTGACAGAAGCAAACCTACCAAATTAGACAGCACTTTATCTGCCCTGGAGGCCAAATGGCACAACAAGTAAAGGCTAATAAATGGTATAAAAATGAACAAATCATAACATTATGACAGGTTGATCGTTGCCAGCAGCTTCACAGCTCAAGCTTGATGCTCTGTTAGACCTGTTCCTTCTCTTTTCTCTTCCACTCGTGCTCCAACTTTGACTGAATTAAAGGCCAGAACAATTAAGGCATTTGACCAGCAAAGATAAGCTAGGATAGAAGTATCATCAAGGGACACAAATGTCAATAGCAGACTACCGTTTGTCAATAAAAACATTCCAGAGATGCAAATGCTCATGACTCTGCTCTCCACTAGGCTGTACTGACTCCCTTTGTACAGAGCTCTTCTCAAGCCCAGGCAGAAATGCCGCGAAAATTAACCCCAGACAACCACCTTCTCAGACAAGGATTTGCACCAGTGAAAAAGGGATCCCAGTACCGAATGAAGAGATGTTACAGTTATTCTTGCATTTAATAGCTATGAAATTTTCCCTTCTTTTTAGCAGAGCGATAAAAACCAGAACTACATCATTTGAATTTATCATTTCATATTTTCTTCAGCAGCTTCGAGACAAAAAAGAAGTCTGTTTCCAGGACAGTATGCAGTATTCTGCTAACACACTCAGATCATTCTAAGGCAAACTGAAAAGCAGCAACCATATACATTATTTTTACAGTGGTACTATCCTAAAAGATTAACAGAAAGATCAGAGGCACTGTCCCTGAACAAACGCAACAAACAAGGGGAAATGAACATTCTAAAAAAATACACAAATAAAACATCACAACCACAGGAACATGGCTAATATTGTGCAATCACAAGAATGATTTGAGCAAAAACACGTAAGTTTCTGAAACAGTTAAAAAGCAATTAGTGCTGCCCTGCCATAATTAATTAGTTGATTTCTCAACTATGCAAAAAGGAATGTATTTTCCAGCAAGGGATTCCTACTTTTCCAAAATTAGTTACTACTAATAAAATAATAACAAATCAAACTATATTGAAACTTACATAAAATAAAATCTTCTTTAGTTAAAGACATAAAACATGAATATCTGCTATTCTATTTAAGAAAAATCTACAGTTTAATTGATGAAAAACTTCCTGTGTAACAACGATGTCATACAGATATAGGAAGCATACATACACATGCAACATAATACTATTTTAAAAACATCTAAACACTGTAGAAAGATTTATTCAGTAAAAAAATAAATAAATCAAATTGTGTAGTATTTGTCCTCAGACTGTTTTAATATCTTAGGTTCACGAAATACTCTTGTGTATGAGCACATATTTATCAATCGTTTCAATCAGACACAGACGATTAAACTCTTTAAGAAATTGGCATTTCAGTATTACACTATCATAAAATATAGATATTTAAATAAACAGTTTGGCAAACCTGTCCCTTAAGATTACTACTGCCTGAAGAAAAACTGATCTTACAGGACATTCAGGTAAGTCAGGTCTCAGAAAACTCAAGCAAACTGGTAAAAAACCTGAAAAATTGAAATATAATATTTCTAGGGATCAATTATTACTATACTGCTCTAAAATGTACTTCAAATGTAATAAAACACTAGAAAGAGGAGACAAATATTGCGATTTTCAAACAGTGTACCATTTTGTAGATTTTTTTTTTTCATTTGCAGTGATACACCTGCTTTTAACGGCATCCTGCCCTTTTCATAACCCGACGAGTTCCGCAGCCCCAGCACTGAGCATCCCCCTGGTGCTGCAGGAGGTGGCCCCTGGAGGCCCACCTGCCCCAGCCCTCCCCACTGGGGAATGCTGAGCAAGCTCATTCCAAACTCTTATTCACACAAAGATGTTTATGCCTACACTGGTGACAGCAAGGACACGTTGCTCTCGGGAGCTGTTCAGGTTTTCCAGCCATTGAAAGCTCCCTTATTTCTTTTTATATTATGAGCCTCTGGCTTATCCTAGTTCATATTCACTGCTATAGTCTGTTCTTATTTAGCAGATTCTTGTTAACACATACCTTGTTTGCAGAGGAATAGAATACGGCTCAGTCTCTCAATTTGGTTTTACTTACTTCATTAAAAGTATTCTCATTCCCCCCGCCACCCCTTTCACTATTTTAAGAGCTTTTCTCCTTTTTTTTTTTTTAAAAAAAGATTTAACTATTATGGCTAAAAACCCAATCTCAAGCTGGAGGACTAGCTGGTACCACATAGCAAAGAAAAATTACTATTCCTCATGTATAATACTATCAGTCAAACCTGTAAATGTTTTTGTGGAAGTATTAGACTTAACTTGATGAGTTGTCTCACCCATTATTATTCCACAGTTTTCTTCTGCAAGACTTATTTATAATATTTGGTTTATAATCACTGTTCTTGCTAAGTGTGAATCTTTTCCACTATTACAGGTCAGAATCAGAAACCACATACTGCTGTTTTTCATGTTTTGTCCCAGGAAATGTGTCTCCCTGAATATCATATCTGAACACGCTTTACGCATAGTAAGAACTAATAACCCATTCACCTTCACAAAAAACTTGGATGTTTTAGATTAGGTTTTTAACCCTCACAATTAAAATGAAATCCTTTAAAATATTGATGTGATAATGACAGCTGCCAGGCAACAACTGCCCCAGGCAACTGGAAATCACCACTCCATGTGCAGGTAAAAGAGAAGGCATTACTACACTTGGTCCATCCCTTCCCATGCAAATATACTCTCCTACGTAGTATTTGTCTAAATATGCGACTAGTGCTCCTGCTGCAAACCCTCTCCAAACCTCCCCAGTCCACCTTCAGCTTTTCTTTTTGCTATTCTTAATGGGTAAAATAATATTTTGTTCTTACAGGTGGAAGCTCATAAATGGCTACATAGCAAACCCATCAGATATTTATAGTATAATGCATTTCAGTGCCTCAGACAGCTTTATTTGCTCTCTTTCATAATCCAATGCTACCCAAATAAAATAACAGACGCTGTGCTTTTCATTTAGTCATGCTAAAATTCCTTTGATGTTCAAAATGACTGCTGCAAAGTAGGTATATTTAGGGGGGTAGCCACAGACTGCAAGCAGTATTTTCAAAGCAGATTTTATTAGAGTAAATTTAGTAACCAACAGTTACTAAAATAATTTAAAAGTCAATTTTACATGTGCCATAGCCTGTAGAAATTCATACCATATTTATCAGTGCAGTCAGTATAGAAACAGTCTGATCTTCAGCTATTCTGAAATTCCGATCTGGAACTTGAAGTCAAAAGAACGACTTTGGTACATAAATTTTTATCATAGAATCATAGAATGGCCCAGGCTGGAGGGGACCTTAGAGATCATTTTAATCCAGCCTCCCTGTCACCAAGGACGCCACCTCTCGACTAGATCAGGCAACACATGGGGACTGAACGGGAATCGAACCCACGACCTAGTGCCACGCTCAACTGACTGAGATAATCAGGCCCCTAACATAACATTGTCTTAAAATGTGATGTCATGCTAACAGAAAACATGAATAGAAAACATTTAAAAAAAACAAAATCAGTGAGAAATCTGATTCAGATGTCTTAGTATCTGCTGTGCAACTGAAACCTGACTTGAAGAACAGTAGCTATACAGTTTTATCTTCTGCAGACAAAAGAACTGGTTGGAATTTAACCCACAATTTAACAGTAGAGGCTGATGATTTCTGGATACCAAAATGACTATAGCGACTTAACACGACGAGCAACCAACAACATGCATGTTCTTGCCTTGTTACGAGACATGATAAAGTGCATATGCTGAAAATGTATTGCCTAAAGGTATGGGAATCACATATTGGTCTTACAAATTAGTGCGAAAAACAAGCTCTCCATACCAACAAAACTGTTGTCAGGGTTTCTGTTTCAATGCTGCTGGTCTATGTTGTTTATCTGTATATAAAATACATAACTGACTTGGAAGGCCTTCCCTCTCCTTCACATCTGTGATGCACTAATAAATAAAGATACAGAATATCTGAAGTTGAAGAATATAAAAAGACAGTGTTCTGACTACTCTCACGATACCTAGTGATGCTTGATTTTCCAGAACCTTTTCAGATCAATCTTTTCTCTAGCTACATGCAAAATAGCATGGTCTCCACAAGATGTTTCTATCTTGTAGTCTATTTTGGGTACGATCATGCTCCAAGTACATTTCAGTGGAGAGTGAAATTTAAGATGCTCTAGTGCTACATTGGAATGCTGAGTTTCATAAGAGAAGACCAATACTTCGATTTCAAGATCACCTTTTCATACCTTAATATTTTGTTCACTGATCACTAAATCAAGACAGGTTAATGCAATGGCAAATGGAAGTATTAATGAAATCTTATGAACAGTCAGGATCAGAATTAAGAGACACATACACATACAAGATTCTGAAAGAAAGACATAGTTGCTATTTATCACACACACAAAAGAAAATGCTTCAGAAGGGTTCCCTTGTCCTCCCTGAACTCAAATGGAATGCTGCTAAATTCTTGCCTAAGGTTTCGAGAACATTTTTCATGACATCAAAGAACATTTAGGAAGTTCCAGCTCTGCAAAGTCTCTGGCTGCTTTATTATTCTTCCTCAGCAGTGGCAGCACAACTTATCAGGGGACTATACTGTAATTCAGATCTCTGTAACAATGTGAGTTTTTTTCTTCTTGAACTTTTTCTGTAGCTATTTTAAATCATTTCAAAAGGGCTTACAGCACAGATCAACACTAGTATTAGCACAACCAATAGTGAAAAGCATTTGGGAGCGTGAGGACTTGCACTAAACAGGCAGAAAAGTAATCGTTATTTTGTGGAATTAATTTTCTGTCGACTCACTGAACAGTGAGCGGCGGTTCCACCGTTGTCAAAAGAGGTCAGGGGAAGGCCATGGGCAGGATCAACAGTTTGGTAGCTAGATCAGCTTGTCTGTAATACATCGCATACAAATCACATACAAGGCACTGTGCCTTCTGCCCCTGAGCACCTTCAGGTTGCATTCAGTAGAGAACCCTTTGTTTGAGAAAATAAACATTTCCACCATGATTATTGTCTGTGGCTTAATTAAACACAGGAAACTGTATTCCTGTATGTAAAAAAAAAAAATTTTAAAAAATCACCTCTTCTGGCTGGTTGGCCACATTCATGTTTCACACCTTGGTTTGTTCAGATTTTTCACATTTAGTCACACTCTACACTCACCTGAAAGTATAACAGAATGAATATAAAATTCATTCACACTTCATGAACCTATATGCACAAATTAATATTACTTATCATGAGCTCTCACTCAACAGAAACAGCATCAAAACTTACCAGCCTAGGGAAAACAGAACATGAACTAACTACCATCATCTCTGAAAGGCACTGTGATTATCTATTTTCATTGCATAGCTTGGGAAAGAAAGTTAGAAGCACATGTGCTGTTTCATGCAGTGCAAATAATGCCTTACAAGTGTTTAGAAAAACTACAGCTCAAGGAAATAGCTCTTGAAAAACGTAGTGAGGGCAAAAACATATAAGCTTGCTTGCAGACAAGATTTATTCAGGAGCTTTTAATACAAACATCTTTTACCTGGACAAGAATGGGGAACTAACATTCTAGTTTGGGGGCTCTTGGACTACCTTGACTATACTCTTCAGGTAAGACTTGGGAATAACCTAATAAAATAAGTGAACTAAAGACTACCTTCTGTTTCTAATTTTCTGCCATGTCTTATCCTTGCCACAGGCTGTTTTTTCTTACTTCTTTACCAGTATGTTGACTGGTGAGTACACAGGAACACATCTTTTTTTTTTTCTTAGTTTAAGAAAAATTACAATTAAAGATCATTAAAATGTACTCTCCTACTCTACACAGTATTCCTAACTACATCCTGGATGTACTGTTATTTATCAATAACCGTGTCAGCAAAGAATTCATATAAGCTACAGAATATTTAATGCTTCCAGATAATGAAAGCCACATTTTCCCACTGGGGTCGTATTAATCTTCCTGAAGTCAAAATTAATATCCTCCTGACAGTTAATCATCCTGATAGATTATTTTAAGCGCATATTATTAGCAGCCAACAACAAAACTATTGAATTTTTTTCTTCTATTCCTGCAAATACAAAAAGCTGTGCTTGGGGTATTCACAGAGAAACACACTGCTAACAAGTGAGCATCCTCTGTGATAAATTATGAAAGAAGTAGACCTGGGTTTTTTCCTTACATTGAACTCAAACTACTTAATGAAAGATAAATGAAAAAATCATATAGATGTAATTTGGGTATGCAGAAACATTTCCATTCAGAAGTAGGTAACGATGGTGTTTACATAAGTTGCAGTGTAAGACAAGCAAATGCTACCAGAGCAAGTGAAAATGAATGCCTACAATTAAACTGCAATCCCAGTACTCATATCTGTCTTCACAGCATGTTTATTTCACGATAATCTAAATTCTATCAGTTTAAACAATCTGTACCCGCATAGTAATACAATTCCTCAGTGTGAAATCTCTGTCAAATTATGTTAAAGATTTTAATTCTGTTGCAGTCAGTCACTGCTACAGCTCCCAGAAATCATGAACACATTCATGAAGTGACAACTATTGTCAAATTCCTATAGCAATACTCGCAGATGCACTCCTGCAGCAATTCATATCACTTTCTGGTGGTCCTGCATTTCTGAGGTCTTTTTTGTTTGATTGTTTTTAACTTAAATTTTCTGAAGTTAATGACTTTTTTTTTTTTTACTTTTTTTAAGGGTGTGCATCCTTTCTAAATTGCTTGGGAGACCTGTGCACTTAATGATACAGACTAAAACATTCTACCTTTATAGTACAACAAAAGAATACCCAAGAAGAAAAAAAAAACACAGGTAACTTCATCTACATGACTTTCTGCTTACAAAGACTGAAACATCACGAGGATGATGAAGAAAAGACAGTTACTACAAAAGATCACATCGGTGAAGATGTGAAAAAGATGACTTGCTAAAAAAGTATGCTTTGGCTGAGATTTGTTTGCCGCAATTTAGACATTGACAACATCAAAGCCTGACAACATCAAAGCCTACATGAGTCAGATGCCTAAAAGAATGACTGAGCTAGCCAGGGAGTCCTAAGGCACACATCTATACTTTAGGGTGAATCAACTGCAGCCTAAAGTTCACTAACTTTAAAAGTCATCTAGATGAACAGCTCACATGTAGATGTCTGCTATGTAAATTTCTACAGTTCCATGAGATTCTCATCTCATTGTCTCACATCACATTGTAGTATATTTTGAAATTTTCCATCAAGAGAAAAGATGTATTTGTTACACTTAAGCAAAGAGTTTAACTTTCTAGCTCCTTATTCATGATAAGAATCTTTTTTAGACCAACATGTGCAAAGTTTAAAAGCCGTAATACAAAGGATGTCTATCATCAAATGGAAGACCTACTGTTACAAACATAATTATCATCATTAAGCAATCACTCAAAGGTTATCATATCAATGTGGAACACAGTTGTTTTCAAAAGTTATTGCTATTTCAAGCAGTATTGAGAGCTGAAATTTCTGACCCTACCTTATCAACTCCAGGAACTTTCTGCAAAAAGAGTTGTGAGAACACTTATGCTTAATCTATCAAGGAAAGTGGCTAGGTGGACCAGTAAGTAAGGGAATATACTAACTCTTACGTCTTGCAAATAGCTCAGAATGTCATTAATGAAGTCTGAGACAGAGAGATTAAAATAACCATTTTTTGAGAACCTGATACATCTTTCCAGATAACCCTTGCTTTGTAGGCATGGTCCAGTAACAAAAGCCATTTGGATGAAGCATGGCATGACGAGGATGACATAGCAACTTTGAGTTGAGACTTGAGTTTCCTCGTTAACTGGCAAACATAACCTAGATATTAAAACTGCATTAGACAGGGTCACTGAAATCATCGGATCATCTTTGCTTTTTATCTACCCTTGAAACTGAAAGGAATAGCACGTGGAATAGAATCATAGAATGTGTTGGGCTGTAAGGGACCTCTAAGGGTCATCTAGTCCAATCCTCCTGCAGTGAGCAGGGACATCTTCAACTACATGAGGTTGCTCAGAGCCCCATCTAACCTGACCATGAATGGCTCCAGGGATGGACCTCCACCACCTCTCCAGGCAACCTGTTTCAGTATTTCACCATCCTCGTAATAAAGAGCTTCTTCCTGGTATCTAGGTATCTGGTATCTAGAATAGCATGGGTATAAAATGGAATAACACGGGTGAGTCTGCCTAGCTATGCTATCAGAAACATTTAGTAGAGACTACGAATAGCATTTATATCAAGTGAATTGTTTATTGATATCCAAAGCAAAACAGAGCTATTTTGACAACTTACAGTTCTACAAGATGGATTCTAGAACACTTGTGGCACAACAAGCAAAAGCACATGAGTGCAGCAGGATCCCTGAGACAAAACCAACTACAAAATTGCAAGTAACAAAGTAATTACTTAAAAAGGAGTTAGAGATGCAATTAGAAAAAGATGAAGGATTAAGGGGCTGCTGTGAGACTCTCTATCACAGGAGATAATGTTTTGTATAACCATATGGATAATGCTGTAATCTTTACCTGTCATTTTGGAAGAGCTCTGTATTAATAACACATGAGAATTTGAAATTTCAACACTAGATGTGATTGTTAGCATTCTGAAGCACTAGACAAAATGCTTTTATGAAATAAAATCCTTACACAACAGTAATAACAAACTGACAGGAGCAAAACTAGATGATCGTTTGAGGTCCCTTCCAACCCCTAACATTCTGTGATTCTGTGAAAAGTTGCCTGTTATTCTGCAGACAATAGCTGGAAGTATAAAACTTGCAGATGTATATAAATAAATAAAAATAAAACGTAGTAGAGAGCTGGTACGTTTAAGCATATACACATTTACCAAGCAAATCTAGATCTGTAAATCACAGAGGTGTATGCAGAAGCTAGTTATGCAGATGTTAATGGAATGATGTTACAGCTGTTCATTTAAGTCCTATCCAACCAGAAATCCATCCTAGAGAAGAAAAGCAATTAGAGGTCTACATCATTTTACTTAATACTGATGACCTATGGCTGACTTCAGGGCTATATCACATTTCTGAATGTTTGTTCTATAATACAGACTAAAAACCAAACATACCAGCTATTTTACTACGACTGAAAGACATGAACTGACAGTCCTGTTATCAGTGAAGTTTCCAGACAGAAAAATGAGTTTCAGTTCAAGTGAGCAGGCACTTCTACTAATACTCTTCTCACAAACTCTTCGCCTCCGAGACAGTTCTGTGGCTCACAAATACAGCAGAGACCATTTTTTGTCAAATAAACTGCAAGACTGTTTCAGAGGAACATCTATAAAGGGACATGTAAAGGAAGCTTGTAGAATGAAAAACCTAAAGAGACTCAAATACTCTGACAACAAACTCTAGCCCTCATGACGTTTCCTGCGATCTGATGAGTAAGGTGTTCCAAAAGCTCTCCCCAAGAGAGCAAAAAACTGGCAAATGGATTTCTAGTATTCAGAGAGGAAGGCTCCTGCTCAGAAAACCTTGCTTCATTTTACATCCATCTGCTTTAGTTGAGAATGTGTGTGTGGAAAAGTGTCTTCTCTTCCTGTCTCTTCACTGCTTGTATGTAAAAGTCTGTGCATTAATCTTAACTTCTCTCTCCAAAGAAAATGAAAATTAGGATGCAATTCAAGTGCAATTTAGAAATCTGAATCTCAAAGTGCTGACATTCTAAACAACTCGCACCTCTGACTACAGAAGAATGGAGATTTAGAAAGTTATGTAAACTTGCTTTTGCTGAAGCGTAGGATAGTGACTGACTTATAAGCTTGAACACAAGAACTAAACATTGGCCCTGGTAAATATATAGATTTACAGTTAACCAATAGTGACAATAAAATCTTTTTTCTTTTTCTGTCTGAACATCAACTTTCAGTATTGGTTACTGAGGAATTAATTATCTTTTTTTTTTACTTTGGGAAAAAAGAATTATGATATAAACCAAAGGTATCAGAGAGGAATAAGAATGCAACACATTTAAACAGCCGAAAATGCATGGAACATGAAGTTGTTCTGAATTTTAATTGTATATGTTTTGCAGAAGACATTCATGACAGAAATGTAGATCTTAAAATGTTAATCAGGAAAGACTGAAGACAAAATTTTACACATGCGAAATATTAATTTTGTAAGCTGACATCAATAGTGAGTAACTTCTGAGAAGACACAGAATGCAGTTTCACAGGACAGCTAAGTCACCAATAAAAAAAGCAGCTGCAAGGGCTGTTTCCTGACCACTTCTTGCCACCCCAGCACTATGATGTCACAAGCACTCACATGCACACCCACTTATTGTGTACGCCTAGTGCATGCACAGTAAGTGGGTGACTGCATAAAATCTGGTAAAACAGCCTGAGATAAAGACAAGACCCTTTATTTCAGCTGTGCTGTCAACTGAAAACACATCTAAGATAGTCCAAGTATCACATGGTACAAATTGCCCATTCATGATTGCAGGAAGACAGAAAGGAAATGGAGAGCACATACAGTTAATGGATATTACGCCAAGACAAAACATCTCTTGCCTTGAATAGCTGCAATACAAATACTCACAATATGAACATATGAAGATTTCAACAAGAATTTATATTGGTTTAACCAAATAGATGAATTAGCCTATTTCAACTCTATAATGTACTGTAAATAATTACGATGGTAGCCTAATACGCTACCGTACACATATCAAGAATCCGTTCACACTAGTTTTTGGTAGCTAACACTTTTACCTACTGAAGTTGTACATTTAAATGGACACTTAACTCCCAATAAGGTGTGCAGCAACACAGACCAACCTGTCCCTATGGATCCACATGCAAGTGTAACTGAAGAATGTCACCTTATAATCCTCCCAAATGCTTCTCTACTCAATTGCTCCTTAGTAAATAATGTGACCATACTATAGCCACCTTTATGTAAACCAAACTAAAATAAAAAATAAAAATTAAAAAAATAAAAATTAAAAAAATAAAAAATATAAAATATATAAAACATCTGAATGATGTGAATTATTAGAATGGGTGACAAAAATCTTAGAAATGGTTTGCTGTGAATATCATGACAGGAGCTCTAATGGTACCGAAAGTCACACAGCTGTCATAGACAAAACAACTTGAACTTCTGAGCAGTTACAGTTTTGGACATACCATAAAAAGAAAAGTAGTAAACAAAAAGCTGTTCCTTTCAGTTTGAGTTTTTAATCTTCTCTGTGGAGTCTTTTTCACAGTTCATGAACTTAAATGTCTTAGTAAGCTAGCCAATTCACCGTTTCTTTTTTCCTCCTCCCATCAGCAATTTGATCACTCTCCTGTAAGCAGACACTTCCACAAGCCCTAAACACACTCAAAATTTATTGCAGGTCTCAAGTTACACTTTAAATTACATTTTATTGTTGAAAACCTTATTTAGCACTTCTTCAGCAGG
>NW_009699702.1:24720-38364 GCF_000703405.1 Apaloderma vittatum
TTGGACATCATCAAAGACTGAAATTTTAGAAGGAAAAACAGACAATAGCGCATTTCCCTCCTGGTCTTAGAAATGATTTAGTATTCCCTATCTTGAAATTCTAAGCCACAGCATTTAGTAATTAACAGCATACTGCCTTATATCCACTGAAATGAATGCTAACATCCTAAGGAGTACTAGAGTGTACAAAATTCAGTCTTTACTTGGAACTGTCTATCCCAAAACAGCCAAGGCTTATTTCTCCTAGAAAGCACAAGTTCTTAAAATAGCAATGAATTACACTGTCTCTGCAGACAGCTACAAGTACACTCAGTAAAGACACTCAAAAAAGAAAAATAACTCTCCGAAGATTTACTTTGGGATGGGCCAAGTTTTTAAAATATCCATGGCGTTATTTGTCTCTAAACTGCAAAATCCTCTAAAGATACATGATGCTTACTCAATACAAGAAAACGTCCTTCTACCTGTTGTGAATGCCACAAGTTTATACAATGGCTGCGTACTTGTAATGTAATTACCTTCTGCGCAGCAAGATGGAGAGCAGTTCTTCGGCTACAATCAGCTCTGTTAACGTCAGCTCCAGCCTTCAGCAATGCCTCTGCACACTCCAGCCTGTCAGCCAATACACAGTACATAAGTGGAGTTCTTCCAAACTGGTCCTCTTTGTCTTTCAGCTCAGAGTTTCCTAAAATAAAAAAGTACAAAAAAAAAAATAAATCACATAAACCAGGTAAGTCTGTGAGTGTCTAACTAAGAGTATTACTTTTTTTAAAAGAGTATCTTATTATAAATGAACAGGGTGATCAAAGTAATGGAATGTAAGATAAACTGGAAGTTACTATTTTTATATTATTTTCACTGACATTTATAGGACATTGCAAAATAAATTTAAAGAAAAAAAGCACACTCAGAAAACCTTAGTTAAACAAATACACCTACCACCAGTCACATTCTGCAACGGCATAATTATAAATAGTTTTAAAACAGTTATATAGATCTTGGCTGCAAAGATTAGTTTAAAAAAATATCAAGAGCACACAAACCAAATAGTCATTCTGAAACCTTTAAACACTGTAACTAAAAGAAGCTTTGAAGTCTACTCACAGCAATGGTTATTTAAAAAGCATAAACATGTTAGTATTACATCAATACCATCATTTACTTCATAGTGCCTTATGATACGGAAACTACTAAAATACTTCTTGGGCTTTCTTGTACTGATAACACCAGTAAGGTAGCAATGAAGTTAAATGAGAAGTCGGGGTTCCTATAAAAAATATAAATCACAACATCATATTCCTATTCACAGCAACAAATAAAACCAAAGCAAGTAGTACGCACCTTTCACTATAAAGTTTTGTTTTTCTATTATCTCACCGCACAGAAACTAGCACCTATAAATTCAAGGGTATAAACTACCCTACACATTCCAACTTGTAAATATATCTCCCATGTAGCAATCCTGTCTACAATTACTCAAGGAACATGGCATTTTAACAGGTAAATTAATTCTTCTTTTTAAATATTCCCTTGTTTCCATGGTTGTTGATGCTTCAAAAGAACTTCAGCAGAGGCATGCTTCTCCTTTACAAACATAATCTTCACTCTCTCCCAGCATATTATACTTATCTACATGTCCAGTAATTGTGCTCTTAATAATTTCCCTTGATTGATCGAGCAGAAGAGTCAAGCAGACTAAACATGAATCAAGGGAAATACTATTAATTAAAATTCGTTCCCTGACAACCAAGACTCTTGCAAAAAGCACTGTTAAGCAGGTTAGTTCCAGTTAGAATAAGTATTTGCTTGCTCGCTCCATTTATGAGTTCCTTTAAAACTGTTGAGTAAATACTATGTCATTTTCAAGATGCATTCTATAATACCTCTTGCTTAGAAATTGTGATTTCCATCAAGGAAGCACTTTCCGCTCCGCCAAAAAAAAAAAAAAAAAGAGCTTCGGAACCTTTCTGAAATCTGTGAATGCTGATATTTCTTTTTTTTACTTTTTTTTCCTGCAAGTCTGTTGCTGACCTCAATCTACCTTGCTCAGACACAGGTTATGTTTATATTTTCTGAATAACACCTTCTTGCTTTTTAATATCCACCTTCACACTTTTGTTCGGCCATGCTCGCTTACCTTTGACCTTTCTAGAGTTTTTCTTTCATTAAGTGCCTTTGCACTCACTTCACACTGCAAGCAAGTTTACTCTTTAGACTGATCTTTAGACTCTTCATAGCAAGTGTTTTCATTTTAATGTCCTACACAACCACAGCCAGCTGCTGTTGCTTATCTGTGTATACTTGTCAAAGGTTAAGGCTGGGCCGGCCACTAAACTTGGACAGATGCTCTCTGCGATTCCCACACCACCCTCCCAGGGGAGGATAACAGGAGAACCAGGGAAGAAAAAAAAAAAAAACCAAACCAAAAAACTTGAAGCAGTTTAATGAAAAAAAAAAAAAAAGAATAGTAGCAGTAACAGTGAAGATGTCAAACTATATACACACAAGAATGAAAATATGCTCAAAGATACAACAGAATATGTTAATATGGAACCCACATCTTCCAGATGACAACAACTATCTGATTTAGAGCTGTAAACGCAGTCCTGAAGGTGGGTTTTTTGGTGTTAATGCTTGATTTCCATGGTCACTTGTTAATTTCATTTGAATCCATCACTTTACTTGTTCTCTGCTTTGGCTTTTAAATGTGTATCACCACTTCTCCACACACATGGCTTCCACGGATATAAAAGACCAAAAAGTTCACAGAAAAAAAAACAAAACATTGTCCACATCAACACCTTTCTTTCCACAAATTTGACATCCCCAGCATATGATATAAAGTCTCATTTAAAACATTACAACCTAGTTTTTCTAACCAATTTTTTTAGACTTCCACATACATAGAAAAATGCATGTTTGCTTTGGATTTTCATGCAACTTCAGTCAGTTTGAATAGGATTCTATCTTTTCCTACTCTATGACTGCATAAATGAAGGTGCAGAATAGCTATGACTCCACCTTCTGTAGATAAGCCACTGTGAACTGCACATACCACTACTGGCTGTTCCTCATGTTTTCCTTTAGAAGCCTTCTCATAATGAGCATAATAGATAAATCTTGGATTTTTTCAATAAATAAATGACCAAAGTACACTTCTATATAGAAGAAAAATCAAATAATAAACCAAACAACAGGAAATTACATTTGTAAATTTACATAGGTAACTTTTTTCCTGTGTGCATTTGCATAAAAGCTGTGTAAGAATCTGGTCTGAACTTTGCTTAGAATGGGAGAAGGTAAAATATGGATGTATCTTATTCATTATTCTTCATACTAAAAAACAGATATCAAAAAACCTTAATTTTAAGGTCGTATTTCTAAAAGTAATTTTTAAGACTTAAAAAAATATTTTGCAACGTTTCTAAAGGGGAGTTTAAAGACATTTCAACTGACACAGCTTTTGACTATTATTATTTATGTCTTGTTAAACGTGATTACATTTTGATGTGAAAAAATAAGTAATGTAATTTTTGCAAACACTATACTGTTTTACAATTCTACTTTTATCAACACTGAGGAAAAAAGCTCATGTATTCTGTTTAAATATTCATTTGTTATCTTATTTTCCTTACTGGAGACTATAATTCCTTACTTCTGCTCAAAATGACAAGTTGTAATATTTACCAAACACATTAAAAAGCTGTACATGTAAAAAAGTTATGTCACTTGTTTAATTAATTCCATGGCCATTAGGAAATAATTCAAAACATAACATATATGTTAAACAGGAATCAAAACCTTTTTATTTTCCAGAACTTCCAAAAACATTTGCTAGACTTTCATTTCACAGTACTAAAATTTCATTGCAAATCAGATGCAGTCTCAAGATAATTTTTTTCTCTATTGTTAGGAAAAAAGTATTTAAGAAGTTATATGTACATTCTGTGATTCTGTGATATTGTGAAGCCATGGCATCTCAATATTTTATCATAACAACAAATATTTTTCCCATTCTACAGAGTGTCGTACAGAAACAAAGCCAGTTATGAACAACCATCCAGCCCTGGGAAGCAACATACAGATACTGATGTTTAAACCATAATTTAACACATCACTGCTCCCAGCCAAAAAGCCAGGTTCTCTGATTAGCTAAGGACATTCAGGAGCTCTTCCATTATTAGTTCAGCCTGATAATTCAGACATCCCTAAACCGTATTTCATTGTTCAGTGTTAAAATAGTCTCAAATTTGTTGAAGCTGATGAGACTTACACAATCACATATATTTCTAAAAAGAAATATGCAAACATGCATTTCTCCCAGTAAGACACATGCACACAGCTTATGCTCTTATAACATTCATTCTTAAACCAGCAGCGTGCTGAACTAGTCCCTCTCCCTCAAATTCCAAGTTCCCTTTCTGTTACGTAATGTCAGAGTGAAAATAGAATGTGGAAACTAAAGGGTAAGGTCAAAATGAGCAAAAATGGTTGAAAGCTCAAGTACAACTCAGTTAAGTAGAGCAACAGACAACTATTTTCATTGACAGCTCCCAAAGAGTGATCTAGCTGATCACAAAGAGTTTCCAGGGTTGCATGCCATCTGAGTGAAAAATGAGCAAGACCTTCAAAACTTGATGCCAGTAATTTGCCTGAAGCTGCTGCACTGTTTTTTAACGTAAAGAAAGTACATTCAGCTAGCAGTAGGCTTCTTATTGTTTTCTTTACTCAGAAAAAGCTCTGTAAGGCCCTTAGAATGGTTAAAATCCTGAGAGGGTGTCTCTATGCTCACGCTAGGAGACAGAACAAGGACTAGGAGTTACCATATCCCCAGCAGGTGCTAAAGCAGACTAAGCTGATGAAATTCACTAACCACAACACCTGGTGGACTTCACAGTTGCAATTAATTATTAGTTTCTGCAACCAAGAAAGCACATGTAGCCTTCGAAACATTCACATATTTGTGCATCTAAAATATGCAGTGAAAAAATTAAATTCTCTTCCACACACCTACCTGAGAAATGAAGTTTGTTTGATCCCTCCCCTTTCAAAATCAGCATCCTCACCCCACGACATTACACATTCCATAAGCCTGTTGCCAACGGAGGTCTCGAATACCACAAAATAAAGTGGCCCAATTCCAAAATTAAACTCACCACTTCCACAGAGACTATGCAAGCAATCACATCACACTCTAACATTTCTACGCATTTTTCAAACCAGAAGAGGAGAAAAGGCAGGAGGAGAACATGATCTCTGCTCAAATATTACAAGACATACCATCTCTTGCCTCTTGCAAGGCTCTTGCCTTTTGTAATATGTGATCTAAATTCAATCTCCCATAATGCAGAATGTGGTAGAGAGAAGCAGAGAGGAAAATCAAACAAAAACATGTAACCACAAATTCGCAATCTACAATTTATAGTTAACATTCACAATGAAACGTTGCATCAGAGATTTAGAAGCATTTGTATGCAAGCAATACATGATAAGGGCTTGAGAATAAGAAGTTGGACTGCACAGACACCTCAATATAAATTCTAATATAACATTATACACATTACTGTGTTATTACGAACACAACTAAAACAATTAGATGCATCTTCCCAAAACTCTGCATAAATGCATCAAATGTAGAATGATCCTGCAAACACAAAATTAACTTTTGCTCCCTTTTTGCCTAGGATTAAAATCATACAGATGGTTTTTAATACTGAAGAATTGTTTTAAATACATGTTCAGTGTCGCATAAAACAGAAAATACTTTGAGTATTCCCTAAAGCCTCAGATCATACAATTCTAAAACAATACGATCCAGTACTAAGCAACTCACGAAAGGCAAACAATTAGCACACCTTTGTTAAGAGCATTGGCTATGCAATAAACACTCGGCATGGTCTGTACTTTGTGGTATTTAACCCACAGGCTGTTTAAAAAGTCCTGCAGTAAAGTATCAGCAGTGGTTAGCATAAAGAGACACTATTCCAAAACCCACTGTCTCTACATAATTTTTCTACTTGCCTTTAATTCTGTCTATTTATGCTTCTTACTGGCACAGGATGTCAAAAAGAACACAGTCTTCAGAACACACTGTATTATTTCAAACACCTGTTCCTTTAAAATCATGGGCTATTGGGCAGCAGATTACACACAGGAGTCCATCTTCATGAACTGTATGCAAATACAGTGTATACATTTCTATAAGGCCATACACACTCCATCGAGCTACAGATGGAAAAAGGAATTGCAAATACAGTGTATACATTTCTATAGGGCCATACACACTCCATCGAGCTACAGATGGAAAAAGGAATTACCAAACAGGTTAGAAGGGAGGCTCTAATGACTGTTTAACCAGTCTTTCTGTGCCTCCTCTGTTAATAACTTGAGTAGGGAAAACTCAAAGAGAAAAGTAATAATGAACTTAGGAGTAAAAATCCCTCTGTAAAAGGAGAAAGTCTGACTGTATGTTACTGTGTACAGTGCTAGCTATGTAATCAAGATGCAAAGCTTGGCTGTGTTAGGAAAATGCTGTTAAGCAATCCAGCACACGCACAGAATACTGTCCTGAATTCAACGCTGCTGCTAAGTACAGTCATGAAGTTCAGTGATTAACACCAATTGCTCAATTTACTACTTGCATCAAGTTATATTTTCAGCAGAGCCTGGTAAATAGCTAAAAATACTACTCTGATGCATACTTCTTTTGCTAGGCAATACTTTTTTTCTGGTCCTGTCCTGGCAAAAGCGAGGTCTGTGTCACATCCTGTCAAAATACGACCAAGTAGAAATGCCAAATTTTGCTATTATAGCAAAGGCTGCAAGGATTATGCAGTTTTTTCTCTCATGTAAAAATAACACACAGAATTTCTATTTTGTTGCTGCACGATCACCATTAAAAGAACAGTTATTTCCTTGGTTCTAATGTGGTATATATGACAAGGTGTACCAACAACACAGAAGTACTTGTAACTTTGTGTTTTCAAAACACAAAGTGGCTGTGAGATTACCAAAACCGCACTGAAGTTAGCAAAATCTCTTTGTTGTTGCTTCTGATGTTTCTGATTTGAAAGCTCAGACTTTTTTCCCCACTCCAGATGCAGGCTGAAGGTTTGTTTTAAAAACCTAGGTTTTTAAAGCTACTTTGCAGTTGCTTATCCGTTGCTTATATAAATGTTCTACAAAATAGTGAACAAATACCATCAAATGCAAGCAGTGTATGTTTCAGTCATCATAGGACAATATAAAGTTGAAGGCCCACCAAAAATTATTTCAACCAGTTGAACTTCCATAAAATTACTTCAAAACTTTCTCTCCCGTTTGAGTCAAATCACTTCTAATTGTCTGTTGAGAGAATTAGATAAATCTGGTAAAGAAGAATCCTCTCCTGCTTTCTATACAGCTTAGACAATAGATCCATATAACTATCTAGTATTCAATATAGGTCAGTAAAAGAACCTTGACTGTTGGTTTAATGTGATTACCATTAAGTCCTTTACACCCATTAAAACTGACAGTTAATGGCACAAATATAGACTAAGTTTCTTATTATTTCACAGTCCTTCACCCTTGCCAAACTCCAGGAATGTGATGTCAAGAAAAGCTTGGCAAATAAAAATTCTACAGTACCTAGAATTGCATTTAATTAGAAACTCTGAAAAAAAAAAATCTAAGTCTTCACTTATCATATGACAGCCTTCCAAACGTACGTAAGATTGGCTTTGGAATTCAGAAACTGCTTTTGAAAACTACTAACCTAGAATGCCACAGAGTTCTTGGACAAAGAGCGAAGACAAATCCTCAGCTTTTTAATGGGTGGGAATTTTTTTTTACTTCAGCTTCAGTGGGACCAGACTCTCAAATTACACTAACAACGTTTCTCAAGAACAATTAAAGGTAATCATAATCAAAGTAACAAACAGAGCTGACTCATTTTGTCCCCAAACACCACACAGTGATGAGACTTCATTAAATGTAATAAATGACCTGTAAAACCAAGTTCATCAAATTTCCCACAAAAGCAATTCTAAAAATAAGGATTTGCAGTAAAAATATTTCAACTCAAAGCACTCGTCCAGAATTTCAAATCCTCTGAAACCAGAGTCCTATATAACTCTTCTGGTTGTATCACTTAACAGCTTCACACAGAAGTAACAATGAAAAGCAACAGGTAATAAAAAGTGGAAAAAAAAATCAGTCATGTTTTCAGGACTACATTTATTCCAGAAATACATATTATCAAGAAATGAAAACCGATCTTAAAGATCAGAGTGGTAAGCCAAAATCAAAAGGCTTCAGCGCTGAAGTCATCCAAATGCATCTACAATGAAAACATTTACCTGCTATTAGCTTTTGGAGAGTATTCTTATCTCCATTAACAGCAGCAGCATGCACTTCAGATGCTAACGAGGAACCACTGAAGAGGCAGTTTGCTGAAATATTCATACTCCTTCACGGTATTACCACAGGTCAGATCTGCACCACCATTTTTTGTAGGAATTCAGTTCTAGGGGAAAAAAAATTTAAAAAAATAAAGTTTTATGAGCCATTAAAATTACTTGGTGCTAAAGAGAATAAACTGTTCACTTAAAACCAGAAAAGAACAAATACTTTTCTTATTCCATGAATCAAATCCACCTTGAGCCAATATCCAACTAGAAAATGCCTACATTACGGAGATACATACAAATATAAATTTCAGTCAATAAGCTTTGCAAAAGTCTGCAAATTGGATAATGTTTATCTACAAATCAAATTGACTGTTCTTCAGAGTGTTGCCGTGCATGCTTCAATTCAGTGACCAATGAAGTTTGTTATCAGCTTGATCTATTCCTCCAGTACTTGCTGTCAGGTAGTGTTTTACCATGATGGTCCATGGACAGACGCAGGACAAGGTTTATAAGTTGAAGTAGTATCTTATTTCACCAACTGGCATAAATGCATAAATAAACAGATCACAGGTGTTTTTCCAACCTGAACAAAATGGGAAAAGGTGTATGGAAGAAAAAACACAACGAATTACACTATGAGTCTGAATCTAAATCCTGTCTCAAACTGGCCAATGGGAGACAGCAAAGAACAGAGCAAATATATACAAAATAACATATTAAAATATATTATATACAACTATGATTTTGTCCCCCTCTTCCAAATATTCTCCCAGCCTTCAATTATTTCCAGTTCAATCATTTCCTGCAGTAGATTTGGTTTCTGTGTAGTACTCTGCAAATTCTGATAATTTTTTTTTCAATTAATTTTTCTACTAATTTCTACCACTACAACTGCCTTCGTAGCCTCTTCTGAAATAGGACTGTTAAGTCTGCTGATCTACCACTGCCTCAAGAACTTCATAATGATCAGCTCAGGTCCACACACTATTTCAGAAGTGAAGAAGGGACTGCAAGCTTGAAAATTGTTGACTTTCTCCAAAAATATCAAATACCTAAACTTCAAGTTTCAACTCTTACCACACTTTCACATTTGCAACAGAAAACAAACGGTGGTAAGCAAACATTAATTGTACACAACAGTAACAAAGGATGTATCACTAAGGCTGTCAACTGAGTTCTGTGAATTTTTCACTTCATCTTCTGTTCCCTGTTAACTTATTTTGTCATGTCCAGTATTTACATCATAGTACACTTGGAAAAAAAGAGGAAGCTATTTTGTTTCAGTTGTTATTTTCAACCATTTTGCTTTCATCTGTTCTATACACTTCATATATTGCTGTGCAGCATCTGCTGTTATCAAGATAATTGCAGACTCATACATATTAACATTGAGGGAAGAGGTTATTAAACTTTTATGTAAAATGAAGTGAAAATTTCTACAGCTATTAAGCATGAAGTAATAAAGGCAAGGGCCTTTACCCACAAACTAAAACAAAAAATGAAAAAATCAAATACAATTTAATACTCTAATATAATTGTAGACTCAAGCTTCAAACTTCCTTGGAGAGCTGATAAGAAAATTAATCCAGGAAGCTTCATGGTAAATCTAATCAGTTATTCAAAGAACATCTGCACAATCATGGTATCTGTTCATACCACATCCACAGAATAAGCACAAATACGGAACCACATAGTTGTGCAAACCTGCTCAACAACGCATCAGTATATCACATCCACTCCACACGAAAACTCAACAGGTGTAACTCAGGCATTGTCTAAAGCATACCACAAAACAACTGCAGACAAATCTTTTAACAATAGCATCTAGACTGCTGCTATGTCTCTTCTCACAACTGCCAGCCGTACCATCAAACACTCCTTCCCTGACGTCTGTCTGTTACATTTTCATGGGCCATGAAAGTGGGTTCAGCATGTCCTAAGAAACATAACACCTTACCCTCTAACTTCTTTCGTCTACAAAAACTAGTAATGGTGTGACTAGAAAGGCATGAGATGGTAGTTTCTTCGAGTTCATACAACTGCTCACTACTGGAACGCTTCTTTGCTTGTGTTCGCTGATCTCTGCTTGCTGTCTGTTGGTCACTTCAGTATCAGGAATAAGTATGGTACTGCCTAACTTTACCAGTCCTTAGAGAATGTGTTATGGAAACATGCAACAGCTCATGCTTTTAACAAAGCAAGCAACTTCCCCAAACCCAATTTTTGTTTCAGGAAATCCTACAAAATTATTTCAGAAATTACTCTAGTCACCCAACAACCAACTTGGCAACATCAAGCACATATGGCATCTGCACCTCTGAAGTGACCAGTCCTTAGAGTACACTAGTTACTTGCTTCTGCACCAGCACTGGTGCACTCCATCGAGAATGCTGGTGCAAAACTGCAAGTACAAGCTCCTCCCATAAGTTGTTTTTGTTTTGGTTTTTTTTTTCACTAACAGTTCTGGAGCCATTTCCCAGTCATCTGATTCTACCCTACCGCCCTCCTTCCACGGACCTCAGCAGAACATGACAATGATGATGATCAGTATCTCTTGGAAGTCATGAATGCCTCGATCCTTACTGAGTCTGGTCAACCTCTCTACATTTCAGAAAAGCCATCAGACTATTTTTCTGACACACTTGTTTTACCACATAAGGAGGTGATTGTTCCCATAACCTGAAGGAAACATGGCTTTATTGACTTCTAGGAGCAGAGAACAGAAAGAAAGTCAGAGAGTCTAATGTGACAGAAGCTTAACATTTCCACTATTACAGCCATGTAAGACACGCTAATAGTGACATAATACACCACAAAAAATTACAGAAAAGCTCAACTCGGTGCTTAAGAAAGCCGAAGAAAGTACAGATGCATACATGACAACACAGGGTGGACAGAGCTTATGGTAGCCCAAACAAACCCAAATACACTTTAAGATAAAAAGCACAATTCTCTATATTTTACTGTAATGGCCCTTCAAACATTCAATTGGTAGCTACAGTTGTTTTCTTTTAAGGAAGATCAAAAATATCGACATCATTCAAAATACCTGCACCATTCTCTGCTTCCCAACTATACTATGCTCCTTCAACAAAACTTATTTGACGTTTTAGGACATATAATTGATACGTTTCATTCAAAGATAAACTTTTCTCTCAGCCTCGCAGTATGGTTTATGCCTTCTGTTATCTTCTCTGCATTGCAGACGAGGCATTTCTGATTCAGGCAAACATGAAGAAACCAAAAGGGACATGAAACTGAGTGTCAGTTACAAGTAGTCACAGCGTCTTCTACCCAATCATTATTTTCCTTTGCCTTGGTTATTGCTAAAATCTATATAAATTTGCCTGCTATATGAGGGAAACTACAACACTCAATTGCAATATGAACAAGAGCAAAGAAAGAGGGGAAAAGGCCGCAGGAATAGACCCTGTGCTGCAAAATTTCACAAGCACTTGGCATACAAGATCACAGCTTGTCTTTAACTTCCCTCCACCTTTTCCTTAAAAGCTTCCTCTGGATACAGCAGGACCTATGTGCACTATTGAAATTTTACACCTGTTGAAATTTTGAGATACTAGTTTTATCTACCAAAGTCATCACTGATGTCTTTTCCTCCATTTTCACTACATTCTACCCTTCCACAAACAAATAAACTGTAATATAAAACATCTAGTAGCAGCAGTGTAAGATGCAGCAAACACTGAAGAACTTCATCAAACTTCAGAAGCACCCCAGTTACCTCAATGATTGTACAAAACTGACTCCATGCAGAAGAGAATAAGAAAAGATGTTCGTAATTTCCAGATGAAAACAAAAGTATTCATACAGGTGAGAGAGGCAACCAATTATCTCTACAGTAATTCTCAGCACAGTATCCTAACTCCACTGAGAGAATTCTGCATCCCAGAAATTCTAAAATATTAAGAGTTCTTATAAAAGGAAAACATGTAATTTTCCTCAGACTTTGCTCTCATGTATGTGACAAACAGAACAAATTGGTATCTGGAAGACTTGTTTGATAAAGATACTCATTAATAAAAACTGAGGCATTTATCCATAAGGGATGAAAAGCAACAATAAAAATGTAGAAATAACTACAAAATTTGCTTATAAAAAGTTACATAATTCACATTATCCGCAATACATATTGTATTACTGGAATCAAGTAAATAATTCATTTTTTCTTCTTTAAGCCAACTTGTAGAAAAAGAATAGCCTTGTCAAGTTGCCTGAAATGAAGGGACAGTCATATGGCTATAAAGAGTTCTTCAAGATATGTGAAATTTCATACCAAACTATGAGTATGCTTTGCATACATGGAAAATAAGGGCTACACTTTTCTATTCAGCAAAACACGCTGTTAATTTAAACAGGATCACTCTATCAAATTTTACAGTTTCCAACAGAACGAGCTGGTATGAGAAAATATTTTTCAAATGTGAATTCAGACAGTAAGACTTTCATTCCATAGACTGAGGAGCACAGATTCTTAAGGCATACATAGCAGAACTGATAAAAGTTAAGTTTCTATTCTAAATGACCAAAAAGAAAAGATTTTGTGTATATAAATATATAAACTGGTGTTTTCAGCTCATAAAACTAACAGTCCAAATGATTTTTGTAGGATTACAAGTAAAGTGTGAGCCTGCCAGAGTTCCTTTAAAACTGAATTGGGCTTGACTTGCAAAAATATGATGTAATGGCTCTTAAATGGCATTATGCCCTGTGTTGCTCCTTACACTTGCACACATACTGGAAATAGGAAGAATGCAAAGCGCAGCTTTCCCTGATCTTTTTGAGACAGCTCTGCAAGGTCTCAAAGCACGCACACGCTGTAAGGTCCAAAGTTTTACTGGAAGATGAAGCGCCGCATTTTTAGGTGTTCTTCCTTTTCACTGGTTAGAAATCAGGAAGTGAGAAAAAGTGCAGCATTCTTGAAACGTCAAGGAATTAAAAAAAAAAAAAAAATAAAAAAAAAGATGACGGTCTGCTTTCACCCCTGTTATCAAGCTGAAATTTCCTAACCCTCCCTCCGGCCCTCTGCTCCTCACAAGGGCTACGTGTGCCCCCTCCCCGCCTTGCAAACAGAAAAGTTGCTTCGCCAACTCCGAGGGAAGCCAGACGCTCAGCGGCCAAACACCCACCACCAAAGCCGCTTCCCTCGGTCCCGGCGACCGAAGGGACCAAGGCGGGATCCGCCCACACCGAATGTAAGGCGGACAACTTTCCTCTGGCGCCCCGGGGCTGCCCA
>NW_009699703.1:0-3972 GCF_000703405.1 Apaloderma vittatum
CAAATCTCCTCCTGGCAACCCCCTGGCACTGGAGCAGGTGCCTGAGCCCCTCGGTCTGTGGGATGGGGTCCTTCGCCTGACCCAGAGCCTCGATGGCACTAAAGGCTTCTGCAGCAGCCTCGGGAGGGGAGAGTTCGTCCCATCCAGCCCTGAGGCTCCTTTAAGTTTGGGTTTGGGGATTTATTTTTTTCTTTTTGTTTGTTTTTTGTTTTTTTTTTTTCCTCCCCCCTGCAATGGGGACCACCCTGACGGGGAACCCACCCTGCACCTTCTGCAAGGCAGGTGCGGAAAGGTGAGGCTGTTCCCAAACATGCCGTTGGCTGCATTTACTGCTGGTTGTGGAGCTCGGGTGGGAAGTGGAAAATAAAGAGAGATGAAGTTCTCAGGCACTTTCTGACTAGAGCAGTGATTTTTTTTTTTTTTAATTTTTTTTTAATCATTATTAATATTTTGTTTTCCCTCCTTGCTCCTCCAAGGGGAGGAGGGTCCCTGCAGCTCCCTCCATCCCCATTCTTGGGATGACTCGAAGTGATTTTTGCTGTGGCAGTGAGGCCAAGCCAGGCTCCAGATGGAGCGTGGTGTGACCTGAGGAAGGCTGTGACTGCCTGGAGGCTTTGAAGGGCTTTGCCCCAAGCCCAGTCCCTGCTGGAGATGCTGGTCGTATTTAAGATGATGGCACTGCAGCCCTTGTCGTGTGTGTCTGTCCCCCATTGTGGCCACTTAAGGTGTGTCCTTGTGCTTCTTTCTGCGTGGAGCCATGTCCATGAGTCCTGCAGGGCTCCATCTGTCCTACCCCCCTCCCCTTTTCCAAATGGCTGCTTCCCCTGGGGAAGGGGACAGGGGAGTCCCCAAGATTTCCTGTTGTCATGCAGCCACCGGGCTGGGTTGTTGCCCATCAGGGCTTGCTGGCTCTGATTTGGGGCTCAGCAGGGCTTTTGCACATCATGGGTGACATTTCCTGGTGTCCCCTCCACTCCCTATGTCTCCTGTACAGGCAGAGCGGGTCTGGAGAAAGAGATTTTAATTGAGGAAAAAAAAAAAAACATGACAAAAAAGCAAGAGAAAAAGTCCTAACAGAGCTACCCTGACCTCCCGCTCTTCATGTCACTCCTGTTCCGGGTCTAATTGCAGGTGCTTTGGCAGAGTGGCCTCTCTTCTGCATCTTCCCCCACTTCTCTGACAGGGCGGGCTGGGATGGTGGCAGGGCCATCCTTGCATCCCCTCGTGACCCCTGGGCCTCTGTCCTGAGTGTGTTGAACTCCTCAAGGCTCAGGATGAGGTTGGAGGTGTTTGAGGACGCTGCAGTTGATGGAGAGCAGCTCCTGGGGCAGTGAGATGGAGCTGAGGTCCCAGCAGAGGGCGGTTGTGCCGATGTCCCCAGTGTGAGACAATCAGTAGAAGGTGAGTTGGCTCAGAACGCTTGGATCCCTGGTGTTAGTGGGTCTGGGGAAGGGGCTGCGCAGGAAAGGTGCAGGCCAGCACTAATGTTCTTTCCTGGAACCTTCCCCATGGGAGCAATTGCTGGAGCAATTTTGGAGCTGCCTGAGCTTGTGTTGCCACAATGGGGAAGTAGAAGAGAGCAGGGTACCGATGTCCTAACCTAAACACTGCTGACCGCAGCATTTTCTTGCAGTAATGAAACAACTCCCAGCTAGCTCTGGGAGGTCAAGTGGGTCCTGCCCATTTGTAACGACTCTAAATTTCTTCCTCAGGCTGACGCACCTTGGTTCAGGCTGGGAGGTGCCTGGAAGCTTGTGCCAGGTTCTCCTCCCAGCTCAAGAAGGAAAGGTGGTGGAATCATAACTGGGGTGATGCTGGGCTTTGCTGGTTCATGCCTGGAGCCGTTGGCAGAGAGGACGAGCGAGGGAGCCTGTTTGCAGAGAGGGTGCTGCGGGAGGCAGAGCCATCTCCTCCCCGTCGGGCATGGTGAGTTCCCCTCAGCCCACAAGAAACTGGGATCCCTTAAGCTTTCCCCGCTCACATCCCACTTGCCATCCCGTGGATGTTTCTTTCTGTTGAAATTATCCTACTGAATTTTTTTCCCCCTCAGGCGATTAAGGACAGAAATAGGCTGGGGACTCCACCACTTAGACAATCCACCACTTAGAGTGTTGTAGAGTGATGAGCAGTCTGGCCCCTAGATTGGTTTTTCTGCACCAAGGAGGCTTCGTTTTCTGTGCTGGTGTGCTGCTCCGTGACCGAATTCTGTTTGCCTCTGTTTGGTGCTGCATAAGAGGTGGGGTTGGGCTCTTCTCCCAAGTAACAAGCGATAGGACAAGAGGAAACAGCATCAAGTTGCACCACGGGAGATTTAGACTGGATATTAGGAAAAATTTCTTGACTGGAAGGATAGTCCAGCACTGGCCCAAGTTGCTCAGGGAAGTGGTGGAGTCCCGAACCCTGGGGGTATTTCAAAGCCGTTGATCTTATAAGGAGCGATTGAGGGAGCTGGCTCTGTTCATTTTGGCGAAAAGGAGGCTGAGGGGGGACCTCATCATGCTCTACAATTACTTGAAAGGACATTGTAGAGAGGTTGGGGCTGGTCTCTTCTCACAGGGAATTAGGGACAGAACCAGGGGGAATGGTTGCAAGTTGCAACAGGGCAAGTTTAGGCTGGACATTAGGAAGAAATTCTTCACGGACAGAGTGGTCAGACCCTGGAACAGACTGCCTGGGGAGGGGGTTGAGTCGCCATCCCTGGATGTGTTCAAGTGTCGTTTAGATGGGGTGTTGGGTGATACGGTTTAGGGGTGAACTTCTAGTGTAGGGTCAATGGTTGGAGTCGGTGATCCCAAGGGTCTTTTCCAACCTGAATTGTTCTATGATTCTATGTGGTGCTCAGGGTCACGGGTCAGTGCTGGGTCAACAGTTGGACTTGAAGGTCTTAAAAGTCTTTTCCAACCCGAACAATTCCGTGATTCCATGGCTCCTGCAGACTTTTGCAAAAAGGATTAACGCTAGAAGGGCTGTCAGCAAGACCACGGGGTGTCCTGACTTCACTGTGCAGAGAAAGTAGGAAATTGCTCCATTTATTCACTGGAAAAAATTCTGTGGCCTTCAGGAGTAGCCTTTGGTTTCATCTCCCCTTGCAGTGGCAGTGAGGCAACATAAAATGAGCTTCGGCTGATTTTAGCATAGATCTGTGAAAATGGCTTTAAGCTACAGCTGACAGTCTGAGGTTTCTTAGGTCTTTTTTTCAGTGCATGAGATCAGTATTTGTGCAAATTTAGCCTTTAGTGTTTGCAAATTACCAGATTATGTGAGCAGGGGGAATTGTAGAATGTTCATATCCAAGTGAAGAACTGTCACGAGCAGTGACAGCCTGTCATCTCCAGAGGAAAACAACTTCAGAAGAGTAAATAATAATAAAAATAGTAATAGCTGCAGTAATAAACACTGCCTGTACTGCTGCGGGGGCGGGAGAACAGGGGTTAACAGAGTCTTCAGCTGCCAAAGTGTCCTTTGCAAAGTGTGGGGCTGTCTGTGCCCTACTGTGGGTGAGGAGCATCCGCAGGGATCTCCACCGGAACGGACAGAGACATCCCAGGCAGCTGGCAGCAGCTGGAACCCAAATGTGAGTTTCAGTTTTCCCTATATATTTCCCACTGTCATGCCGCATGATGATCATCTCTTGCACTGACGCTGAAGATCGTTTTTAAATCAGTAGAAAATTAAAGTTTTGTGGTGTGTGCCAGGTCTGCAACTCCAGCAGGTTAAACCAAGTGACTTTCAGTGGCGCTGAACTGCTCAGCGAGCACTTTTACGGCCAGATTTCTTCCCTGTTATATGACAAAATGAGGATTTACATCAACCAACCTTCTGAGTACGGACAGCACTGTTGGGGAGCACCAGCTCGGTTTAGGAGGATTTACAGAAGAAACAGCCGTTAGCCGAGGTTTTGCAACCTCAAAATACAGCAGAGTGGATCCATCACGTTAAAACCTTCCTGGCAGCTCCCGTGCTGTGGTGGAA
>NW_009699703.1:4019-9126 GCF_000703405.1 Apaloderma vittatum
GCGGAGGCCCAGCCACTAGAGAGGGACAGAGACCAACGCCAACCCTACCAGGAGCTCGAAAAGCAGCAGAGGGGTCTGGGCTTGAGGGACTGCGGAAGCCAGAAGGGCTGGTAGAAAACTTAAAACCCCAACGGGGCTTTGCTCCCACCCTGTGGGAGCTGCCGGAGGGTCCCCGGGTGGGCATCGGTGGCTCCCGCAGCCTCCGTGATCCAGCTGCAGGACTCAGCAAGCGGCGAAAGAAAATTAGGCAGCGTGAAGTGTTTTTTTTCCAGAGGTGGGAGAATCGGCATTTCCCTCCCAGCTGTGGGACTGGAAGGTGCTGGACGATGCTGGGGTCCCCAGGGGTGACTAAAGGATGGGGGCTCATTCGGTGATAAGTGCCCAGGGCTGGGAAATGTGGACTCGTCCCCGGCTTCGCCTCTGCCCTGGGGCAGGTCTCGACACTTTCCTTCTGGATTTTCCCCTGTAAAGTCAGGCTGAGCTTTCAGTGTCATGTGAAAGATTGGGTCAGCAGAGTTGGGGGAGGGCATCCCAGAGAGATTTGCTTTAAAGAAACGCTTTTCCCTGCCCTGAAAACAAAGAAATTTCCTCCAGCAGCTGCTGAAGTAGCTGGGAGGGGGCAGAAAACTCTCAAAACCATTTTAGAGCCACCAATCGAACTCAAACCCTGAGGGACCCACACCCAAGGGCTGGGACAGGGCAAGTCCAGGTCCTATTTAGAGCCAAAACCCAAGACTAACTGAGCCATCCCCTCCTCTAGCTCCGGCAAGAGAGATTTTAATCCTTGGTGAGGGAGTGAGAAGCTGGGAGGTTTAACAGATAAACTGTCCTTTCTACACAGAACGTACGCTTGAAGTGAGCCGGGCAGGACAGTCTGTGCCTGTTTCCTTCCAGCTGGACAAGAGTTCTTGCAGGAGGATCCTCTGTCTCCCCTCCAGCTGCCGAGCCCCTGCCTGAGCCAGCCGGGACCTGCTGCCAACATCCAGAGCCCTGGCCCAGGCTGCCCAGAGAGGTGGTGGAGTCTCCATCTCTGGAGACTTTCAAACCCCTCCTGGACGTCATCCTGGGCAACCTGCTCTGGGTGACCCTGCTCTGGCAGGGGGGTTGGACTAGAGGATCTCCAGAGCTCCCTTCCAACCCTTGACATTCTGCAATGAGTCACAGAATCATGCTGGCACCATAGTGCCCTGAAGCTGAGCTGGAGGAACGAAACCTGTTGCTGAGGCCCTGAGATGGTGAAGGGATCACAGAATCATCGAATGTGTTGGGCTGGAAAGGCCCTTTAAAGGCCATCTAGTCCAACCCCCCTGCAGGGACATCTTGAACTAAATCAGGTTGCTCAGAGCTGCATCCAGTTCCCGCTCGGTCCCCATGAGTTGCCTGATCTGGTTGAGAGGCGTCCCCGCCCGTGACAGGGAGGTTGGACTAAATGATCTCGGAGGTCCCTTCCAGCCTAGGCCAGTCTAGGATTCTATGAAGTCTGACCTTTAAGGCATCCAGTGATGGAGCCTCCACCACCACGAGCCCCAAACTCTCATCTGGGGACCCTCGCACAGAAAATAGCGTTTTTCCATCCTGAGGCTGTGCCCTGCCGCCTGGCAGAGCCGTAGTGAAGATGCTGCTGCTGTAGCGATCCCAGATGAATCTTCCTTCTTGTCTCCTTGCAGATGGACTTTTCTGTGTGCCCACAAAGCTCAGCATGGCTCTAGTCAAAAACCCCAGGGCAGGGAGGTGGTTCAGATGCTGGAGAACCGTGAAATTAAGGAATAATGCCATTGCATTTCCCAGATGGAATATTATTATTAATGAAATCGTGCACAGCTCTGCGGGACACTGCGGGGAACAGCTCAAGGTTGGTTTCCTGCGGGTTTGGCCTCTGCTGAGGTGGGCTCAGATGGGGGGGACCCTCTGACACGGGCAGTTCACCCCAACAGAGCTCAGCACACCCTGGCAACAACTATAGTGGTTCAAGGTTCTGTGGCGAGGCCATCACTGGTGGATGCGGAGCAGCACCAGGTTGTCTTGCTGCCACCTTTGCTCTTGGAGCAACCCGCAGTGGTTAAAAATCATAGAACCATCAAATGTGTTGGGCTGGAAGGAACCTGTAAAGGTCATCTAGTCCAGCCCCCCTGCAGGGAGCAGGGACATCGTTCACTAGAGCAGGTTGCTCAGAGCCCCATCAAACCTGACTTTGAACTCAAAAATCTCACATTGATGCTAGAAAAGTCACTGAACAGAGTGGGTTCTGCTCAGCTCAAACCAGGACATCAGCTTAGGTGATAAAATACACTTTACTGCCATTACTTTGTGTGTCCGTCAGTGCCAGAACACACCAAACGGCCTTTTGGGCAAGGGTTTCTTTAAAAACTAACGAAGGGAACAGTGAGATACTTATTTTTAAAAAAATATTTAATCGTTCAGTATGTCTTAAGCACTATTCAATGGAGACTTTACTCTCTACGTCAATGCACCCTTGTGCCCAGGGACCTCTGACTGAGGCTGGAGGGCAGTCGGAGGGTGAAGTGACGTCCCCTGGGGTGTCCCCAGCGAGGTGCTGCAGGGGATTTTCACGCCTTTGTTTTGCAAATCTGTGCAGGAAATCGATGTGGGAAGGTGCTTGGGCAGCTGCTCCTCGGGGGATCCCTGCTTGCTTAGGTAAGCACAGCTGGCCCTTCGCATCCGCAGCATTCAGGGCCAGGTTTGAGCTGTTCCTGTGTTGTCTCAAAGGCCAACAACCCAACCTCACGCACTGAGCCGAGATATTACGACAAAGTTGTGCAAGTTTGGGTGCTGGAATCAAGCCAGCACACCTCGGTGCTTTCTAAAGGGATTTTATATACAACCTTATCGCTAACAGATTCCCAAAGGCATCCCACTAGTGTCTGATTAGTTAGTAATCTGCATATTGTCACGCAGGCGTTAGTTCTGTGTATTCTGTGAGGAAGAGTCTCTACCGGGCACAGGGTCTCCTGCCCAGTGGGTGTGATTTTTAGCATTGTGCAATATTAGGCAGTTTGCCTAAGGATAGGGCTGATCATCTCTTTAGCTGACAGCTCAGAAATACACATACACGTGGTAATGGTGCATACATGTATTTTACAACACTTCCAGGATGTTTCTTCTCCAAGGACGGCCGACTCTTGCTGAAAAGTTTCTTTCCTGATCATCCTCAACAACTTCAAGGATAATCCTCTTACTCCCAAGCGCAGAGTGCGTACTTGCCTTTCTTCAGTACATCCAGTCTGCTCAGCTTCACAATTATTCCAATATAACGTCCGACTTCTTTTTGACCAGGTAACACCCGTTCTATTCAAGTGCTGCGTCTGCTGCCCTCAGGGCAGGACCTGGGAGGGTCACACGCGAGTAACCTGACCACGATGCTGCCAAATTTGGTCCATAGAGCTTGTGGTCCTCAGTTGACAGCAGCCACAGATGGGTCCTGACAGTGACTTTTTACAGCCTGGAGGGTGCTAATCCTGTCCCAGTGGCCAGAGGGTGATGCTTTAGGGGCAGGGTGGGTGCACAAAGTTGTTTGAGACCAGGGTGGAGGCAGAGCTTTGTGTTCCTTGCAGACATAAAACCATGTGAATGCGAAGGGAAGCGAATCAAGCCACAAAGAAAGAAACAGCCCCTGCTTTGCACAGGCAGGAGAGACTTCACCGAGTTGCACCAGGAGTCGGGAATGGATGCTGCTGGAGGAAAGCTGCCATCCAGGAGCTGCCAAGGTCGCGCTGTCATCGCCGCCCGGCAGCGCCAGCACGGGGGTAGCGGGGCTGGGGAGCTGCAGGTGGGGCATCTGCAAGACCCCTGCCAGACTGTCTGTACTATATGTAAATGAGAGAAGGCTAATTTCTGAATAAAAGCTATTTTGAACCGCGCTTGTCTAAAAGAACCTTCTGTAAAATGTTTCGCGGCTTGTAAAATAAGCCTGGCGGGCAATTCGCAGCTCTTCGGGCAGCTCCACGGCCCCTCCGTCTGCCCCAGCATCCTGGGGACCGCGGCGCGCACCGAGGGCTATGGCCAGCCCAGCCGGCGCGGGCTGGGGGGTGCACAGATCCAGCTGCTCCCATTTACGAAGAAAGTGTCAGAGGAGAGGGAAACGGGTAATTAGGGGTGTCGGGGCAAAGCTGACCCCTCTGCAGGCAGCCCAGGTTATCCCGCGGGTGAGCTGGGAAGAGGAAGGGAAGGATCCGGAGGATACGAATGGTCTCCTCTATCAATTAACCCAAGCCTGTCGTTGCCTCCCTGCTTATTCTGGGTAATTAGCAGCCCTTTCACCTGCCAAGCGTTGTTAGAATAATTTATAGACACCAAACGGGCAAGTAGCCTCGGGCGTGTCCCTATCCTGTTGGCTTGGAAGTGTTTCGGGTGGGCACCTGCAGGGCTGGGGACCTTTGCTCGGTCCCTGCCGGCAGATGGGCAGACAGACAGACAGACGGACAGTGCTGGCTCGGCACCTTCCCCTCTCCACACCGTGCCTCTCGCAGAGCCCGCACCTACCTGTGGGCCTCACGCACAGCTTTTTTCTCTCTGTTCCTTGTAAGATCTAACAGGTTTTTCTAATCGTGCTCTTTTTATCTGGGGCGCTCTCTGTACGTATAACCTGTATAATGCTAATTTTATCTGTTCGGTCACGTGGCATTAAAACAAATGGCAAATGTAAAGAGTCCAAGTGTACCGTGTCAGCCAACTAGTTTTCTGGGTGATTGGAGAATACGAGCAAAAGAATTGGCTCTTATCCTGTCAGCCAGAGTCCATTGGTTTCTTGTGATATTTCATTAGTATCGAGCATTCAGGAATTAGCAGCAAATGCCTTTTAATGCCCAGGAAGCCAACGGGCTTCTTAAAACAAAACAAAACAAAACAAAAAACCACTTAAAAAAATCCCTTAATTTTGGTTCTGGTTCTGGTTCTGGTTCTGCACTGCAGGCTGGGCTCACCAGGCTCCGTTCTGCAGGGAACACAGCGAGGAGGGTCAGGGGGGACACATGGTCTGGGGTGTCCCCGCTATGCAGGAGGTCCCCAGGCACCCCACCCTGCCGGCTTGATGGGGACATGGGATGGGGACACCTGCGTGTCACCAAGCCCTCCTCGCGACGCTCCTCGC
>NW_009699704.1:0-16180 GCF_000703405.1 Apaloderma vittatum
CTTACCGTGTGATCACCCCCAGGATGAACTGATGGCATGTCTTGCAGTCTGCCTCCTTGTTAAATGCTTTGAGGCTTTGTCCATGAAGACAAAGTGTGGTGTGAGCACATTGTATCTCTGAAGTCTGCTGTGGTTTACACTCTGGTTCTAATTGCCCCTAATGTATTTTCCAAGATCCCAGAGTCATTAGTATATAATTTACTTGGGGGAAGAGAAAAACAGGCTTCTGGGGAGCCAGGAGATGTAGGGCACTGTGATGCTTATGTTATAGCTCAGCTCAGAAAGCTTTTTTAAAAAATGAAGTGAACAAAAGGATGACATAGCATCCCATACAAAACCTGAAAAAACTTTTGCAGAGTGAGATTTTTGTACAGCTGTGTATTTCACCATAATGCATCTGACTCTCCCAGTGCTCTTTTGAAATTTTTCATGCATACTTAAAGAGGATTTTTAGAAGCACTTAGGACAACCCTAAGTTTTAAATAAATAAATAAATTTCTACTGACTTTCATGGGGCCATGAAGATAAAATTAATGTTGAATGTTGTTAAACACCTGTCCTGTAGTAAATTTATTAAATTAATGTTCAATTTCCCTCTGAGCCACGGATGTACTGGTTTAGGCTAATACTAATCTTCTAGTAATCTGCCGTGTCTGTTTCCATAGAATGAAGATGAGAAGCAATCTGCAGCCTTTCTAAAGTTCTGTGGGAAACAGTGATTGGAATCTTATGCCATCCTTTATGTTTTGATTCTTAATTTAACAACTAAGTACAACTTCTAGGAGAATACTAGAGTTTGTGAAACTGTTTTATAATAAGATGATTATTCTTCCTGTTGTTAGGCATTTGATTAAATTATTTCTCAGAGTTCAATGGCTCCTAAAACTTGCTATAAAATCTCATTGATCTTTTGTTATGGAAAGATTCAAGAAAAGAGATAGGACAAGTAATAGGATTTTCCTTTTCATTCCAGCATGGACAGAGCATTCCTTCTGCCTGTCGAAAGTATTCAGAGGGGAAAAAGCAGGAAAAACATGTCTGAGAGGTTACACTGATTCCGGAAGAAAGCCTGAGCCATGTTTTTCTGTGGGCTGTGCCATGCAGAACAAAGATTATTCCTTGTTTGAAAGCTCTTCATCCAAGAGACTAGAGGAATACTAACACAGTGAGGGAAGGAACCACAAGGTGACTGAAAGATGGTATTGCTCAAGGTGAAAACCTGTGGTCTGGGAAAGCTAAGCAGTGCCAGCTTTAAGAAAGCGTTATACAGAAGCAGATGCATTTTATCTAGTATCATTATAGCTGGTGCTTAGAAATAATTGGAAGAGATCTCTTTAATGCTTTGCTTTTACCTTAATTTTAAAATTGATCACTGAACAATAGCATGATATTATATTTTTAAACAGAAAGTGTGAACAGGGTTAAGATAAGTCAAGTATAATCCGACTTTGAGGTGCATGTAGCTTTTTATCCCCAGCTCCCACTGGTGGGTGAAAACTGAAGAGAATCTTGCCTTTCAAAACTGTCTGTAATTACCTTGACAAATTACCTAGTGACATCCATACTGTTACGATTCTTTTGGAGTGAAAAGTTGTATAGTATTTGTACCGTTTAGTCCTTCTAAATAACTGAAACTGTTGGTATAAATTTCTAAAATCCAATATATTTTGGTAACTGCACTTGATGTCTTAACTGCTTTATGGTTCAATACCAATAGATGAGGCCTGTATCTTACAGGCTTTCAAAATAATACAAGGGTTATACAACTATTTTAACCTACCTACTTCAGTGACATAAGACTGTAGGCTACTGAGGTATGAATGCACCAGGGCAGAGAGCCAAGACCTAAAAAACCTGAACCTACATGCAGTCCAAGCACATTGCAGTCTACTCCAGAGGTATCTTTTATTTTCAATTGCTTTTTTTAAGTAGAGATGGAGTAGAGGACATTTGGAGTAGTGATCAATGCAGAAACTTCCTGCCTTTAAAGGCAGCTGATGAGGAGACAAGGCTGATCTAAATAATTATTTTTTTTTTTCTGTAAAGAAAAAGAAATGCTAGGCAAAGCAGTGGAGGACGTCTCAGCAATTGATTCCAGGGAGCCATTAGTCTCATGCTGATACTCTGTGGAAGTCTGTATGTGACTGACTGCCTGATGGAGCTCATGGAACAAGATACCTAAAGATTTCTGCTGTGCTACTGTAGAGAAAGATGGACTTTGGATGAGGATTCGCAATGCTGAAAGCAAAGGAAAGACAGGCCAGAGCTTTAGCTTAGGCAAATGGGAGGAGGATTGCACTCTTAAAAATATTCTCCTTGTGTGGTACGGGAGTGATGTTTACATTAACTGGTGTGAAATATTAAAAATTTTAAGGAGTCTTTATATTCTAGAACTATAAGAGGCTTTAATAATAATTTAATATTACCAACTGTAGATATTAGTCTTGAATTTCATTTGGTACTCTTCGAAATAAAGTATTTGTTCTTTGGTGTCTAAATCGGACATAACATCTTGTCCTTTTCAGGAAAAACTTAATTCTAGTCCGAATTGGTCAAGCTTCAGCTTCCAGACGTGGTGATTTGCTGCATGATTCTTGTCTGTGGTAAAGGCCTTTCTGTTGTCAGAAATCACTTCATGTAGGGACTGACAGGTCTTGATTGTGTTGCCTTTCAGTCTCCTTTTTGATACATATTTTGCGTCAAACTTTTTTGTCTATTTTGCATGATTCTTTTTTTCCTGTCTATAAATTCCTTTTTTTTTGTCAGCATGCAAAAGTGGAGATACTAGAAATGAGAAGGCTAACTGCATGAAATGGTATCAAAGGAGGGGTTTTTTTTTTAATAAGTTTTTTTTTGCCACCTACCACCAATATTTAGTATTTTCTGTACTTGCATTCTGTGAATGAATTGTTACTAAGTTTCTTTGCTGGACACTAGTTCTTTTTGTTCCTGCCTGACTGCAGGCAATGTTTGACCTTTGTGGAAGAAAGCTGAAGTCTGACTATTAGCCTGATTTACTATACATGGTGATTTGCCTAGTTTTTCCATGATACTTTGTTTCAGCCCATTACATTTGCCTAGACTAGACAGTAAAAGTTTCTGGGTCTATAGTAATGACATTTGCATTAGCATAAAATAGTAAAATGTTTTTTAAGTAGAGGGAAAAGAAACACAATCCCCAAATTATATCCCTCTGAAATTTCCTATGCCATGTTACAAGATACAGAGTACAACATTTGAAATGGACAACTCCCCCAAGTGCAGTAGGAAAGGCAGTTTTGAACTGAGATCTAGTTTTCTCTGGAAAACTCCAAATTACTTACAGCTGATTAAATACTCAGTGCTTCCATGATACCTTGTTATACAATGCTAACAGGACATCCTGCCTTTAAAGTAACTGAAATGGTCAGTGATCAAATCTGAAAGGTTCTCTGGCACTTCCATTTATGTTGGCAGCCTTGTTCCAAACTGGAACTATCAGGCTGTTTGCCACCACTTGATCAGCCCACAGGGCTGGCTTGTCTGTGGTCACCAAAGGACTGACCAACAGATGAATGCTCTACTCTCATCCATCCTCTCAGAGAGAGGAAAATGGATAGGTTGCATGATGCCAGCAAGAAGTCAGATTTCTGTATTTTGTATATTAGCTTGTGGCTAAGGCAAGACATGAAGAAGGCAACAAGCCGAGTCTTTGGAGATTGTAGCTGAGCAAAGAACATCACACCGTTGACTCTTCTGTTAGGGTGAATTCTACTTGCCTGCCCTGAAGACCTGATTGCTGAGCTTTTGGGGCTAGTAGATGTGAGCTAGAAGTCTCTCATATAAGCAAACAAGCATCAGTAAAGAGTTTGAAATTGTCTATTCCTCCCATTCCCAGAGAGAAAGCAGGAAGTGTTTATCCGTTGCCCTTGCTGAAGGGATGATGTGGTACTGCTTCTTACTACTCTAACCAGGGTTTTGCAAAAGGTATAAGAGCTTCTGTAATCTCTGTATGAATGAGCATGATCAGAATGTGATCTCTAACAGCAGAAGGAAATCTCCGATACCTGCCCAAATAAGCACAGCCAGTCTACGGCCTACTATCACGTTAATATTTGAAGCTGGAGGAGACGATCTTGTCACATGGCTTCTTGAGTTGTTAGGTTCAATAGACACTTGTTCATTGCTTACTCCATCAAAGATACCAGGGCAGTTATCAATCATGTATTTGTTTTCTGTATTTTTTCAATAGCAAAGAGGTAGTTGGAATGCATGGCAAGTGCTGGTTATTTTTGTAGCATTGCTGGTTGCTTGGTGATCTTGTCTTTGTAGCTAAATTGCCAGTTTAAGTTCCAGTGACCTGACTGCCCCACACATTCCCACCTTTCCATCTGTAAGAAGACGAAGCAGTTTCTTTAGCTGAGCTCATCTGGGAGGTTTTGTCAGATGGCCAGCAACTATTCACACAGGGAGGATTGATCCCTCTTTACCAACTTAGGAGTATAAAAGGGAAAAAACAGTTTCCTTGAATTGCTGTGAGTGTTCCTTTATCACAGTGGTTATTCATATTTTGTTCACTGAATATGTGGAGTCAAATTCTCTGCTAGGGGCACTTAGAAAGCTCATTGCTGCCACAAGTGGCCTGATGACTAAGCTGCTGTCAGTGGAGGCTATTAAGCCATATGAAGCCTGGCACTTGCGCTTCCTGGCAATCGAATCAGGAGCCGTACCCGTGCAATACTTGAATTGCAATCTTTACCTCCATGACCTCAAAACTCTCCCAAGACATTTTTTGTAAGTATTTAGTGGAGTGTATTTTAAAAGATGTCATTAATCTTGCCTTAAATTACAGAATTTCCTTATGCATCTTCAAGTTACAGTTCACTGTTCACTACTTCAGTGGTTAGCAGTTGCCTGGATCCTTTTAAAGAAAGGAAAAAATTTGATTGGAGGCAGTGGGGAAAGACCATGCTGATAACTGTTGCTAGATTCCTGAGAGTGGTGTTTGCTTTTTTTAAATGTTTTTTATTTTTATTTTCTTCTGGGAGATGAGATGCCATGAAAAGAATATAGTTGCAAATCCCATATTCCTAAAGCATTTCTGAATCTAACATATTCTCTCTAAATCATACGTTTAGTGAGGCTGGTACATTTGCAAGAAACATAGTTTCAAAATGTAGCATTTAGGGCCGAATGAATTTTTTTTTTTTTTTTTCACTGACAACATTTTTCACCATAGAAGAATGATAATGCTAGGTTGCTTTGTGAATATGTGGTTACTTGTCCAATTTGCTTATTTTTTGGGGGCTGAAACTAAAAATTTTATTTTGATTTTGTTACTTTTAATGGACACATTTAGATTTTTTTCACCCCTCAGCCTTAGAAGCTTTAAATTTTCATTTGGACTTTCTATTCTTTAATTCAGTAGTTCTTGCAGATTTTAAGAACAGAATTTCTTGAATATTAAAAATGTCTAGTGAACAAAAAAATACTGTTACATACTTAGATATGCTGAAATCTTTAATATATGCTATGATTACTTTAAGCAATAAATAGTCACTTCAGGTTCAAATGCAAAGACCTTATAGGCATCCCATGACTTCTTTGCCTCCTATTCCAGCCTCTGCTCTATCAAGATCATTCAGTGCCTGGGGAAAATCAGCAGCTGGGTGTAGAAGAGCATCTGGATCACAGTGGAAGACAGACAGAATTACTGGTATTATGAACAGGAAAACATAAAATTCAGTTCCTGTGAGGAAAAAATACTTTTCCCACAGACTATCAGGAAAATTTATGATCAGCTTTTAGCTGACTGTGAAATCAACATCATGTCCTCAGATAATGAACTGACTACTGTCACCCATCACACTTTGGCAGAACAGAACACACTATCTTAGCTCAACCAAAGCCATGATAAAACTGTTGAAATAGCACATTGGAGTGTCTCATGAGGAGAAAAATTCTGCTGCAAGGCCAAGATATGTTCTACTCTGCTTCAAGTAGAGCAAGTTTCCATCAGACATTTCATGGGCTGGGAGCCTGCTGCATCAAAGTTGACCTTAGCATCCTTGATTGCCTTTAGGCCTTGGACATTTAGCTGTATTTGACAGACAGGGTAAAAAGCATTTTCTCTTCCTGGAGTCAGTGCTGCCACATCTGTCCTGTGCCATGGCAAAAAGGGGTTTGTGTTGCTCTGAATGATAGGACTACAGCTCTCATGGTCTATCTCATGTGGCTTGTGTGGCGATACAGGATGAATAGCTTTTGTAGCTACCTCCTGGGTGATCAGTATGTCAGGGATCCAGTGCTTCCACGCTTAAGGTATTCCTTTATCTCCCACTTCAAAAGATAGGCTTTGTGTACCTGCCCCTTAGGCTGTGTCCACAGTTTTGGCTTTCTGAGCTAGCTTTCATTATGTGAACCTACTCTGCACAAGTATATCTTCTTACCTCAGGCTGGCTTGCAAGGAGCTGTCTACATTATGCTCTCAGTTATATGGACACAGATTAAAGTAACATAAATATGGCTGCCCTAGAGTAATTGAGAGCGAAATAGTTGTCTTTGTCTAATGTAGTTACTATATTTTTGTAATAAGTATATTACTGATATTTGAATTAAAATTTCTTAACTCATTCTTATTCAATAGTTTCACTGTAGTGATGTGCTCTTTGCTTAGCCTGACTGTAATCAGGGTCTGTTTTCTAAAAAGTGAAGGATTAGACACTTAAGTGTTAGTTATGAATTCTTCACTGGTTAGTATTGGGAATGTTTCAAAAATTACCATCACTTCATAAACATGGACCATGGTGTGTTTTGGAGGAACAGTAATTAAAAAATATATACTTTTAGGAAACTCACCAAAATTCAAAATGAGTAATGGCAAGGGAGTAGGCTACTGAAAGCAGAGGTACTCTAGAGTAAGATTTTTGTTATTTCTCTGTCTTTATTGCTGCATTGTGGGATTGTTATTGTCATTCACATAAGCCACAGTAATTTGATTTTTCAGAAAATTGCAGAAGAAAAAACAAAGGTGCATGTTGACATACTGTTGTGGATGGTACATTGTGTTTCAGATAAAAATATTTTGAATGTTTCTTGTCAGGATAAACTTCAGCTCTTGCTGAAGAGCTGCTTTACATCTGACGACCTGACTAAAAGCAGGAAGAGGCTAACTTATTTTTAGTGTCTCTTAGTGTGAAACATAATGGAAAATGACATCTATGCAAATGGAAGAGCACTTCCATCTTCTTGGAAACAGCCAAAAGGATTGCAGACAGATAATCACTAAAAGCCAGGCCAGGTTTTGGTATAACTTGTAGCTTGCAGTTCAACTTGCTTCCTCAAGCCATTATCTTGGTAGTATAAAACACAGGGAGTTTTCTAATAGTGCTCTCAGCTGTCATGGTCAGTTTTTTCATGTATTACTTCTATTAGCTGAGCCTATAAAGTAGGATTCAGTTGCACAGGGCTTATAGCTAACTAGGAGAAATAACATTCAAGATTTGGGCTGCAATATGCACAGCACTTTTCTGTGCTATTTTTTTTCAGCTGCTTTTCAATTTCAGGCATCAGGTACAGCATTTAATCAACATGACATTTAAGATGGTATATAGAAGTTTTAACAAAATATTATTGAGGAAAGCAACAGAAAATGCTTTAGCTGATTTATCTGAAGCAGTAATGCCCAAAATGCCAGTTTGCAGAGTATTTTTTTTTTAAAGCAAATGACCTCTGTCAGACTATCATTGAATGACTTTGTATTTGCACAGCAACTCTAATCCATCATGCTTGACTTTGCCATCCAAGGAGAAGCATACAGAATAAAAAGTATATAAACCTTCTGAGAACCTATATGTATGGCTATGTTTAAGCATCTGTACACCTGAATGCTGAAAAGCACCTTCACTAGAGAGGAGTTTCTCATGGCAAAGACATGTAAAGCAGGCAGATGTTTAAAATTACATTAGTATCTCATTTGTGGCATGAAGTTTTCAAACAGTGTGTGTGGTAAGACAAAGTCCTGGCACCCCAACACATGGAAAATCAGGAGAGAACTTTCATGATGTTTTTAGATTGACTGACTGAGATAGAAGAGATCCTACAAAACAAGGAATACATGTCCATAATGCTATTTTTACATGAGAACTGAGCTTATATTATAATCTTTGTTTTAGAAGCTGTATAACACAGTACCTATCTCTTCCCTACTAAAACACCCTATATGATGTAAACAAGGTCTTCATGTCATCTGAAATAACCAAGCAGTTCAAAGCAATGTGTTTATGCATGTCACTGTATGTAGGAACTTGCATGCTTAGTTTCTGTAATAAATGCAAGTAAGTCAATTCTCTCTATAGTTGCAAAAGTGTTCAGAAAATCTTACCACTTTTAGTCAGTTGTAGAGTGTCCAGGATGAAGGTTTTTGCCTTTCAAGGCCAGAGACAATTTGTGGTAAAGTTGTATTCTGGAAAGAAGAAATACTGAATTTATAATCTCAGAGCTGAGAGCTTATGGTTTAGACGTGGTTGAGGGAACTGGCCTTGCTGGCAAGTAGTGTGAGCTGTGGAATTATCTTTGCTGTGTTATTCTGCTTGAAAGCTTTCCTTCTCTCTCAGTATCTTCTCTGATCTTTTGCTAGGTTCTTAGAAGTTACACAGTGTCTCTCAGTTCCTTGTATCTCCTACTTCAGCTGCTCATCAATCTTTTTCCTTGCTGCCGCTATCTATAGATTAGTGACTATTTAGTTGTCTTGTCTCAAACTCTCCCATTCTTGATCACAAATTCTATCTTGATCCCAAAGCTGATGATTAGTTTAATGCTTGACAGAGTTCAATGACTCTGGTAGGATTAGTGCACCTCACTTCTATATTTTCAACCTTGGCCAGTTTCCAGCATTTCAGATTAACCCTGTTTACCTCTTACTGTTTACCAAAATATTTCTCAAGAGGGAAGAAAAACTCTTCAAATTGTTTTGTAAACATAGATTTATAAAGGAACTTTGTTTCACCCAGAAAGGAGAATGATGATGATATTTTTGTAAATACTGCCGATGTTTTCTTTCTTCTGATAGATACTCACATGCAAATTTTATTTTACATTTGCTTGGAAAACTGTTTGTGTTGAGAAACATTGCAAGCAGGACGGAACAATTACACATGGACCCAGAATGTTTAGAGCTATGCTTTTCTTTGAGCAGGGACTATACTTGCTGTGTATTTTGAAAGAGGACCAGTAAGTGACCTGCAGGGTATAAGCATTCTAACTGTGGTTACCACCTTACCAGCAGCTGTTGTGAACAGCAGGACACTAGGAAAAAGAAGGGTAAGAGGTCACTTTAGTTTTAGTCAAAAACCATTTGGAGGCTACTTTTTGAGTGACAGGGAATGAAACCTCAAGTGCAGAACAGTAATATACCGAATAGTTAAAAATGTCTGTTTCAACTGATTGTATAAAAAAGAGATCAATAGAATACTTCTTATTTATTTTCATTTAAAAGGGATACATTTTCAGACTAAGTAAACAAAACCTTATTTTTTGTCTGGACACTAAGAAATTATATGGTGTTAAGAGCTGCTTTTCTCCATTTTCTGGCTCTGTGGGGAGGAGTTAAACAGGCTATAAATTAGCTCTAGCTTGTTTTTATTCTAAGTCATTGACTGCTGTGTGGCCAGCAGGTCAAGGGAGGTGATTCTGCCCCTCTACTCTGCTCTTGTGAAACCCCATCTGGAGTACTGTGTCCAGCTCTGGAGCCTCCAACACAAGAAAGACATGGAGCTGTTGGAGAGAGTCCAGAGGAAGGCTAGCAAGATGGTCAGAGGGCTGGAGCACGATGATCAGAGGGCTGGAGCACCTTCCCGATGAGGACACGCTGAGAGAGTTGGGGTTGTTCAGCCTAGAGAGGAGAGGACTCCAGGAAGACCTTATAGTGGCCTTCCAGTACCTGAAGGAGGCCCCCAGGGAAGCTTGGAAGGGACTTTTTATAAGGGCATGTGGTGACAGGATGAGGGGCAATAGTTTTCAACTAGAGCAGGATAGATTTAGATTAGACATTAGCTATAAGCTATTTACTATGATGATGGGGAGACACTGGAATGGATTTTTCAGAGAAGATGTGGATGCCTCACCCCTGGAAGTGTTCAAGGCCAGGTTGGATGAGGCTTTGAGCAATGTGGTCTAGTGGGAGGTGTCCTTGCTCACAGCCCAAAATGATCTTCAAGGTCCCTTCCAACTCAAGCCATTCTATGATCTGACTGTATTGCTGATTGTTTTCAGACTGCAGAATGTCAGAAAAAATATGGTAAAGCTATGCAGTAGCAGAAGCCACAAGGGAGGATTGGCTGGGCAAGATAACCTTTGAATTAAGAAGTCTTGAACGAGGAGCACCTTCTCAGTGAAACTCACAGGGGAATGCAATAGGGCTTGTGGCTCTACAGACAGATTTATTAAAAAAACCACCAACGACCCTGTCCCCCCAAAAATCAAACCCAATTTAAAACACCAAACCCCCCAAAAACCTCCAAACCCAAAAACCCCTCAAACTCTTCCCACTGCAATAAAAAAAACAGAAAGGGGAAGGGGGGAAATGAATTTTTCCTAGCTGACTTCCTTGATTTCTGTGATCTTTTACAGACAAGTACAGGTGAACTGTAACCAAACTATGCTGACTCAAGGCTCTGTAGTCACACTCTTATGACACTGAGTCCTGCTGGGAATGGTCCTGCTTTGCAGCAAGAGTTGTCAGATCAAACTGAGAGCTGGGTCTTTCTCACCAGTCAGTGTGGCTTAGCTGGTGCCAATCTCTGTCACCAGGAATAGGGACCGAGATCAGATCTGGCTTCTATACAGTTGAGCAAAACAACAGAGGCATCTTTGTTTTCATGTATCTTCACTACAAAATCACAGAATGGTTGAGGTTGGAAGTGAAGTCTGGAAATAGTCTGGTCTGACTTTCTTATTGAAGCAGGGTTAGCTATCATATGTTGCCCAATTGATTTTAAGAGTATACGTGCAGATGAGGACTTCTGAACCTCTATGGGCAACCCATTCAAGTGCTTGGCCACCCAAATAGTACAAAAAGTGATTTCCTTGTTTCACATGATACTTCATGTTTCAATCTTTGCCCATTGCCTCTTGCTTTGTCAGCAGATATCAGTGGCAAGAGTTGGGCTCATTCCTTACTCGCATCAGGTGTTTACTTCTGATTGCACTGCTAAGATTCTCCCTGATGGTCCAAGCAGTAGTACCAGGCTTTCTGCTTCCATGTGAAGAGTTGGGAAAATGTGTCCTCTGGAGTATGGTGATGTGAAGCAGACCTCAGGGCTCAGTTGTGTATAACCTCTTGTTCCCACTTCATTGAAACACTAATTCTGCGTCTGTGCACAGAAAGAGTTTTGAATCTTTTATGAGTGGCCATTCATAGCTGGAAGCTTGTTTAGATGGCATTAAAAGTTGCCAAGATAATGTGCAGGATGAAAGCTTATTTCTGTCTAGTTATATTCTTTCTATATCCATGGAGTCCTCTTACAGCAGATGAACAGCTAGAAATCTGTGAGTGATTAGCCTTGTTGGATTAGGCTATGGGCTTCTGTTCTCCTCTATGGGAGGAGGCTTTAAGTTGTTGAATAATTTCATATAAAAACAACTTACCCTGAAAGGATTCAGAAAAAATGAAATTTCCAATGTGTTTTGAATCAATTAATGGAATTTACTTAAATAGCAGGTTTTGGGTCCTGGTAGACTTGATTCACATGTATATGTTCTCAATACAGTTGAATATCTGCCAGCAGTACGGGAAATAGGCAATTACATTTTACAGGTGTGAGATTTCACACTTATGAAATATATTTGGATATCGATGGACCAAAACACGTATCAAATTTGGACTTGGAATATGATCTGAAGCAACCAAAATTATTGTTCAGAGACTGTCCCCAGTATATATAAATGAGTGTAAAAAGTGATAGCAAAAGAGTGTTTGTTCTTTACAAATTAGGGAAATTCCTTAAGAAAAAAGGAGGTCTAATGTGTTGATTCTTTTGTGGGACAGCTTAACAGCGTGCTAAGTATTTTCATTTCAGTTCTCTTCACTGGGCCATAACACGCCATCAGATATTTCCTGAATAGGGACTGAAAGTCATGTCTACTTTGCCTAAATGGACCACAGCTTACTGGAAGAAAGGGACCAAAATTTTATAGGATGCTCTTCCTCCTCCGTCCTCAGATAAATTGCTTTTTTCACATTTGTAGCTCTTGAGGGGTCATTGCTGGGCAAATAGAAGTTAAGATTGGCATAACCCATCCACTTTAAAACATACAGAGATGTGTTGTGCAAGATTGCCTATTCCTTTTTAAATTCCTGACTGAAGATCTGGCGAGACCAGCAGAAAATGGAAACTGTCCTGCAACAAAGTAAGGGTGAAAAGGTCTCACAGGCACTGGCTTTTCCCATAAGGGAACATTGAGATCCTTATGGATACTCAGATCTACATGGAATGGTTACATGGAGAATTCTTCCTGCCTTGAGGAAAGAAATTATAGAGATAAAATCATACAGAATTTTATCTAATCATGGAAGACATGGAGGAAGTAAACCTGCTCACTTTGTCTTTTATAAGAAGGAACATCAAATTAAAACAGCAAGTGTCAGATTTAAGATAAATGCTACCACAAAGAGCTCCTTGCTACAAAATACTGTAGAGGATATTGTTGATTCTCAGTCTTCACATGGGCTCAAAGGTAACTACATAAATGTAAGAAAATCCATTATGACAAACTTTTAATTAAAGGCACTGTTAGCACTTCTGTAATTTAGAAAGTCCACAGGTGTCAAGGTTTTTTTTACCTTCTTGAAATAAGTGGTTGCCAAGGGAAATATCTCTCTGTATCTGTCCAGTTCTTATGAGTGCTACACATCTACTACATGCTGTTGTCATAGTACTTTACAATGGATTTTGACCGGTATCAGTTTGGCTATTCATGCATAGCAGATGAAGTTGTTCGCCACTCTTTTTTTCACAGCAGACAATTACAGAGATGGAGCTTTGAATCCACCCAGTAGAAATAAATTTCTGTCTAGGAGACAATATCCAGGTTAGCAAATTACATTAGCTTTTACGCCAAGAATTCTCCCAGAAGACATCATAGTTTTGTATAAAGCGGGAGCATGTCAAATTCCATTCTGCTGTTTAGGTGAGGCTGTGAACCTATGTATGTTTGTTTGGCAGAGAATTTAGCTTGTTTATGTATTGCAATATTCTGCTGTTCTGTGCCAAAGTGTACAAAATATTAAAAGGAACCAGAATAGAAAAGAGAATGCATTATTCCAATGGTAGACAAAGAACATGAGACATTTTCGTTTTCTTTAACCAGCGTCAGTGCTTTACAGCTTCAGTGACTCCTTTATTCACAGTGGCAGAACTCTTGAAAATTAGATTTTTGTCTTCACTGATACCCTGTGGGATGATTGATTTATCCCCATATTCTCCTTCTGTCATTCTAGAAGATCGTGGTGGTCCAGGTTTTCTGTTTTATAATTCGTACTTGTCCTGGAAGGAGGGAGAAAATAAGACCACACTCACAGAAAACTTCAATAAACATTATTAAATTTCCTGAGTTATTAGTGCTGTTGATATAACATCTTGAAAATTAAACTTTTTAATAACTAGGATTCATGTGTGAAATGTTCCTACATCTGAAGAGACTTTTTCTTATTGAGTGTACCCTTGAGAAATCTGGATATATCTGAGGCTGTGGATGCTTGTTACAGATGATTTAATGGTAGAGACTCAAGTTTCTTGGTACTTACCTGTTTCAGACTGGTAGGGAAAAACAAAAACAATGTTAAAAAAACCACTGGAAACAGAAGCCATCAACATAGTCATGCTTTCAAAAGTTTTCATTGAGCCATTCTTCAGAGCGCTAAGCCTGGCAGTAATGAATCGTGTCCTGTTATGTTCGTCCATTGTAAGGTGATAAAGGGTGATGTATGTCAGCCAAGGGTTGTCAAAAATATACTATCTTTTGATTTAGAACAAGATTACAATGAGGCAGCTCTTAAAATTTACAATAAAACTATGGGCATGAAGGAGAACCTCGTTATTTTAAATCTATATATGCACACACACACACACAAAAGTATGCAGCTAGCTGCATAGTTCTTCTTGAGAGGGATGAGAAAACATAATGGCTACCTAAAATTACAAAAAAACCCCCCTGAAACTGGTGGTAGGTAACATTTATATAAAATTCTTACTTTAGTTTTATTTCTTTTATTAAACTCTTCCAATACTTTTAGTGGGAGTTGCACCTTGAGGATAAGCAACATTCACAGTCAGTGGGCTCTGATAACCTTATGTAGTCAAATTAGAACAGTGCAAGTTATTGTTCCTAACCTGATCCACAAAAGCCTATTCTGCAAATGCTCCTGGGCTGTTTTGTACGTGAGAGCATCGCAGTCTTACTGGAGAGTTCAAACTTAATAGCTCTTAGATGTCTGTCCTCCAAAGTCACACTTTCTCCCGCATATTTTTCTTTCCTTGGCTCTTTTTTCATCCTACATCGCATAAATGTCTTCCCTGCTTCCCCTCCCAACCCCATCAAATTCTGATTTGAGAAAACATAAACTTCCCCTTCAGTCCTGCTCTGTTCCCTTTTCTCCAGTACACAAGCTCAAGAAATCATTTATCCTTGCTTTCAGCTACCATTAGAGAGAAATTAGGGGAAACCTACACTTAAGTCACCTTTTGGCCTAGTAATCATGGAGATATGTTTAATCCTTCAGAAGAACTGCTTTGATTGCTTAGGTGTGCATGCTACAATAAGTATGCTAGAATAAATATATCTTAACACAAAAGTCTCGCAAAGGCAAGATTTTTGCTTCCATCGTCATATTTTTGTGTTTTCATCCATTCTTACTATTTAGTTTAGAAGACTTAATCAGAATCCAGAAAGATTTGGAAATTCTCCTTTTCATTTGGATGAAGACAAAGATTGGTTCTGTAACTGTGATACAATAAGATATATTTATTCTAGCATACTTAACACAAAAGTCTCGCAAAGGCGAGATTTTTGCTTCCATCGTCATATTTTTGTGTTTTCATCCATTCTTACTATTTAGTTTAGAAGACTTAATCAGAATCCAGAAAGATTTGGAAATTCTCCTTTTCATTTGGATGAAGACAAAGATTGGTTCTGTAACTGTGAGGTTGTGCTTTTGAAAGAATGAAACAACATGGATAAATTTCGATACAATTTCCATGACACAGTGCAGTATCTATTCAACAAATCATTGATTCTTTGTTATTTATGTTGCTGGTTGGCAAATACCAAATCCATCAAAGACATGCAAGAGCTAAAAAGGTTAATGAGGAAAAATACAATTAAACACCTTAAATGTTAAAGATTCTTTAGAACTTCTTTCAGGGTTTGTGGCAGCAGAAAAAGCTGGATTTTGAGTAAGAATGAATCAAGCAAAACCAAACATCTTCCTCTCTATTTTCATTGAACCATTACTTGGGTTGGGGCATAGGGATGCTGGTGAGGGTGAGCTGTGCACTGCTTGCTCTGTTACATAGGCCAGTTGGATAAGGAGAGAAATTGGGATTGTGCTGCTCAAAGCCATTCCCAAGATACTATCTTGCGGCCTGGCTCGACTGTCCGCATTGCTCCTGCTTAGGCAGTGCAAACAGCTGAATTTTATTTCTTTTAACTTTTTAAGTCACAGATGAGATTAGTAGTTAGGAGTTGACAAGTGATGGTGGGCCTTTTTTCTCCATTTCAGAGAATATATTGGCTTTTTTCCTCTTTCTCTGTCAGTCTTCTATGAACTCAGCTCTGCTCTGAACACACCTTAATAGAGTCATAGAATTGTCAGGGTTGGAAGGGACCTTAAAGATCATCTAGTTCCAACCTCCTTGCCATGGGAAGGGACACCTCCCATTAGACCAGGTCGCGAAGAGCCCCATCCAGCCTGGCCTTAAAAACTTCCAGGGATGGGGCTTCCACCACCTCTCTGGGCAACCTGTGCCAGTGTCTCACCACCCTCATGGTGAAGAACTTCTTCCTAACGTCCAATCTGAACAGATCCGTCTCTAGCTTTAATCCATTCCCTCTAGTCCTATCACTACCTGACATCCTAAAAAGCCCCTCATCAGCTTTCTCATAGGCCCCCTGGAGATACTGGAAGGCCACAGTAAGGTCTCCT
>NW_009699705.1:0-237 GCF_000703405.1 Apaloderma vittatum
GGAGAGGCGTCCTCGGTTCAGGAGGAGGGTGTGAGCGATGGGTGCGGCGCTGACAGGAGCTGCGCTTCCTGGGTTTGGGGATTGCCCTCCCTTTAGGGATGGAGAAGGGAAAGGAAAGTTCAGCTTTCTCCTTCCGAGGCAAGAGCAGCCAACCTCGGCTGAGAGGGAGAGGAGGGAAGGAGCTGGCGGCGCCGCTCCCGGGGGTGGGGGGGGGCGGGGGGGGAGGCCCGAGGAAGA